>NC_026001.2:86888304-87054051 GCF_000442705.2 Elaeis guineensis | reverse complement strand
TCGGGATTGCCTCCTCGTTGGGTCGTCATGAACCCTGGAAGCTTTTTGAAGCTACCTCAGGGGTACTGTTGTTAAGATCGAGCCTCATTCTATCTTGCCTCAGCTCTACCCTTGCCTCTCCTGGGTCCACTAAGAATTTTATCCTTCAAAGAGCATCATGAGATAGTATGTCAGCCAGACTTTTATTATGAATTGAAATTTTATATACATTATGGCTTACTATCATCAATAGTGTGATGATAGCACCGTTATGATGAATACACTTCCCTCAAAAATTATTAGCATAAAAGAAAATAATGCCTCCTGAGCATTGTTCCTTTTTCTTCCTTAACTTGGTCTTCTACTAGGGGTGGAACTAGGTTGGGTGGGGCTGGGTCCTATCCCAACCTAAGCTCAGCTCAAAAATTATTTTCGAGCTTCGGACCAGCTTAGGCCCAATGAATGTATAAAAATCTCGATCTGAGCCCAGGCCCGAGCTCAGCTCAAAGCTATTTGGATCAGCTGGAGCATTGTTTGGCCTGAGGCCATGCCCACCCACTCCCTCTCCTCCTCCACCTCATCCTCCACTATCGCTGTCGAGATCACCTTCAAGACCATCTCCAGCACCTCTGTCTCTGCCAACTCCTCCTCCTTCTAGTCTATGATGGCTCCATCGCCATCACTGTTCGGTCACAGGCCACTAGCTTCAGAGCTCTGGATCCTTCTTCCCATCCCCCTCCAGCTCTCTGACAATAGAGGTTTCTTCCTCTCTAGGCCGATCGAGGATGGGCGCTCTTGAGCTCGCTTGATGCCATGCCTTTCTCCGGCCCACTGGTGAAGAAGAAGAGCGGATATCTCAAGGAGGCTCCGAAAGCCATCCCTTTTCCGATGAAGCCTCTTAGAAAAAAACTGCCGTCCCTAGGTGTCTTTCTCGGACTCACCATGCCTTCCTCGATTCCTTTCCAGAGCTTCACCACCCGATGAAGCGAACCCGATGGTGCACCCCCTTGGGAGGAAACAAAGAACAAAAGAAGAATAGCAGCTTGCAGTCGAGCTCGGGCCTAAGCCGGGCTAATGGTAGGCCCAAGCCCGACTTGAAAATGAAATGGGCTATATTTCTGAGCCCAAACCCAACTTGATTTTGTTTGGACTTAATCCGAAGCCTGACCCATAGTCAAACCGACCCGAGCCCATTTTCAGCCTTATCTCCTACCCCCCATGCCATTAACGAAGTTGAAAATGGCATTGATGATGCCAGCTGTCGGTTGATTACTATTATTTTCTTTATCAAGGGCCTGATTTTCTTGCTCACAAACGTACTTGCTGAGATAATCTCTTTGAATCAATACCTCAATCTTATCCTTGAGCTGATGGTATTCTTTGGCATCATAGCCACGATCGTGGTAGAAATGACAATACTTCCCCTTGCTCCTCTTATCTAGAGGGGCTTTCTTCGGCTCAGGTCACCGTAGATACCTCTGGTCCTCAATCTCCATCAGGATTTGAGATCGTGAAACGGACAGAGGGGTGTAGCTATCGAATCGTCAAGTGGACTTCTCGATTTGTAGCTCTTTGGTAGTCGAAAGGATTCTCTTTCAACTGGAGCCACTCGAGGATCTTTGTAACCCCTTTTCCTATTGGAGTTCTTCCTTCCAACTACTTGCACACCACCCAGGCTTCTTCCGCACTCAAACCAGCAGGTCGCATAGGCCCTCGAAAAATTTTTGTTGAGAGAGAAGATGAGACTCTCATTCCATAATTGAGGTTGTGCACCTCGAGCATGACAGCATTGAAGTATACAATATAGTCATGCAGCGACTCACCCTCTCCTTATTGAAAAGAGAAGAGGCTATCAAAATTTCTTAGTTGAGCTCGACTGTTGACAAAGTGGGCAACTAACAACCTACCGAGTTGCTTAAACGAATGAATAGAACTAGGCTAAAGTCCTAAATACCATGCTCGTGCTAACTTTTTGAGGATGGTAGGGAAGGCAAGGCAAAGAAGGGCATCTAAGATGCCCACAATATCATAAGGGTTCTGTAACCCTATAGGTGATCAAGAGGATCCATGGAGCTATCATATGGCTCCAGCTAAGGTACCTTGAACAAATTTGGGATTGGTTCGCCCAGAATGATCTGGGAGAATAGCGGTTGGAGGTTGAAATTGAGACCGTCATTGCCCCGGTGAGACTCGCTCTAAACTTCACTAGGATGGAAACTCTTTTCTTAAGCTCCTCCTCTCCCCAAGATCTCTGGGGCCTAGGAAAGTAAGCCAAGGTTGAATTGCCCATGGAGGAAGAGCTTCTTAATCATTTTTTATGAGCTATGAAGGCAATGAAATAATGGGAGTGCCGTCGGGGCGGATCTCAAGCTCTTGGAGTGAGATCACCAACTGCGATGGGAAGGAGCTACTTGGGGATTCAACTTTATGCGCTATTATTGCTACTCTGTCACTTGTCGGAGTTACTGCACAGCACCGATCAATGTCTGGATCTGGTGAGTCAGAGCATCGAGCAATGATGGATCTATTATGGGCAGAGGTTGCACTACAACTAACCCACAAGCAGCATTGCTTTGAATGCGATAAAGGAATTCCTAGTGGGAGGTGGTGGAGTTCTGTGCTCTTGTTGTACCATTCTCTCTTTTTTCTCAAAAGGGGTTAAGGTCCTTCTTCTAGTATCAATTTATTGCTGTAAGACTCCAGAAAGATACTGATATGGTTGGAGCTAGATGTTGTCCAAGATTCGCGATGCTGATGGGAATTTGTAAAGAAAGTTCACACTTGTTGGAGGTGTTTCGATGGGGGACCATTCGATGCTTAAGTTTGTCAGAACTTGAAACAATAAAAAGAGAGAGAGATTGCTAAAGAGCCAAATGCTCCTCTCTTCCTCTTTCTTTTGTCTTACTTGAGGGTTCCCTTCGTACCTCTTTTATATGGAGGTTTAGTCGTAGGTAGTCCGAATCTATAGGTTTGTTAGGTATGTTCTTTAGATCGTTGGGCCATATTTTGACCATTCATTGAGAGAAAAATTTGTCCACCAAACTTTAGATCAAGGTTGTTAGTCATGGGCATTTGTCACAGACTTCTCATGGATGGCAGTTGAGGTAGTTGTCTGAAATGGGTGGGGGGTCAAAATCTTGGATTCACATCTGGTGTGGCTTCGTCAAGTTACTTTGGATGCTCTCTATGGGGAACAATCGGTTCGATCGATGGATCACTTTCACAACAGGAACCATAGTAATGTATTGCAAAAAAAAGACCTTTGTATCACCCTTATATTACTCGACACTTATCGCCGAAAACCCGACATTTGATATCCAAGGGAGGCCTTTGTATTGTCTTTTAATATATAAAAAGATTCTATCTGACTTGAGACAATTGAACTTTGGAATGGTAATTCGAATGAGTAGGCCCTATTTTAATATTTTGATCGAAAAAAATTTTATTTTTATTTTATTTTAAAAAAAATAAAAATACTTCAAGTTTTACTCTCTTTTGGTGCTAAAATTTTATTTTGATTTCAGTCATAAATCGAATATAGCCATCTCATTTCTTATTCCAATCTTTCCCGGTTGGTGAACTAAATGCACTCTTAAATCAGTTATCGAAAAAAGAAGCAACTTAAATAGCCGTAAATATAACGTTGGATTTATTATAATTTTTTCAATGCAGAACCGGATAATTAGTTAGAAACACCAAGAGTGCGGGCATTAGATCGAAGCTGGTAGTGTCAGTAGGTTAGATTTAAAAAAAAAAGAAGAAATTCGACAAGGAAATGAGAGAAGTGCCCTCCCCAGTTTGAGAGAAGTGAACAAAAAGGAGCGGAAAGGGAAGCAGACAGGTGGCGCACTCCTTCAGAAACCGCTATGATGGTTCTACCCAAAAAAAAAAAAAACTGCTATGATGGGAGTGCAACCAAAAATGGCAGCATTTCTTATTTAGCTGCCATTTTGTCTATCATTAACAACGGTAGGGTCCCCAAACTACCCTGCGTTGCATCCCATGCCTTTACCTATTTACCCTTTTAATTCTCCAAATTACTTAAACAACATAAGAATAATAAAATTATAAAATTACCCAAACTAATTATAAATGCCAGTAGTATATATTTTTAAAAATAATTTATTTGATTTTCAGTAAGTTTGGGATTTGTCAAATAGTTTTTAGAAAAAGGTCATCGAGCCAGAGATAGCTATTTTATCCAAGTATAACTATTCTCATGAAAAAAAGATAATTATAAGTGATTACTAGAACAAAATTGTTGTCTGAATCTATAACTTTTTTTTTTCATTTTTATAGATAAAACTACTCTCAATCAAAAATTATTAAAAATATAACTAAAAAAATATAGATGATTTGTATATAATTATCTCATTAAACATAATTATTCTCATTTCATATTTTTCTTTTTTTTCGAGCTAAATGCAGCCTTAAAACAATTGTGATGTTACATCCAAACTTTTTGTCAACTTTAAACTGGTGTAATGTACATCAAAGAAAAAATTTATTGCTATGATAAAAGTAAAAATCAAACAATAGGAAGAAATTAAGATGGATGCCATAGAAAAGTTTATCGATAAAAAAGAATAAATAAAAATTTGAAACTCAAAATGAGAATCCCATGCAATTTAAAAACCAAGGAATGGAGTGATATTAGACTCACAAAGAGCTATAGTCAATTCTATCACAATATCAAAGATAAAATACATAAATAACTCAAAAATTTAGAAAAAAAATATAAGACTATTGGACTTTTTTTAAGGATAGTAACATATGGCTGAAAGAAAATATTATGATTTTATTATATAGAAACAAGCATTTTAGGTCGAAGGCTAAAGAATTGTAACCTTATAAATAGAGAAATGGATATGCATGTATTCTATAGATAGAATTGAAGGGATTCATAGATTTTCCAACTCCAATAATTTCATAATAAATAATGAAATTATATTTGTAAATAATATTTGATCTAAGATGTGGCATCTAATACTAACTATAGGCCTTCCATGATTTGTTTAGAACAAACAATTTATATCCTATCATAATTCTCTTTAACATATTTATATAAAAAATTAAAAAAATATAAATATTCACTATTTAATGTTGTGAACTCGGCTTTATTACTATATAACAAACATATCAGTTTCAAATAGATGCACGTACGAGAGCATACGAATTCAAATATTTTTGTTCATGCCATGATAAATTTTTTTATAAAATATTTGATATATTGAGAGTTTAAATATAATTTAATAAATGGAAAAACTTATATATGAATCCAAAAATGCCCAGCAAAGAGCTTACCAATTTGGTAAACTCTCATCTTCTAAAATTAAAAGCTTAAAACTAGATCACAAATTAAAAGAGGCAAAAATAAGCAAAATTTATAAATTAAATGAAAAATAAAAGGGCAATTATGTAACTTCATGTAGAACAAGTTATGAGAAACGGCCCTGTTAATACTCCTCCATCCTGCTCCCTTTCTCCCACTCAGAACAAAGCCACCGCCAGAAGGAGCCTAGCTTTCTCTCCCTTCCCTCCCACCTTTCTGAAGGAACTAGAGGGAAGAAGAGAGAGAGAGCCCCTCTTGGAAGAATGGCTCTCAGAGTGGCCCTTGCGCCGCGGATGGCTCTCTGTTTCTCTCCCACAAAGGGGAATGGGAGATCCCCCAGGGTCTCCATGGCTTCCACCGTTCCCTCCTCCCCAAAGTGAGTTCCTTTATCTTTAAAATCCTCTATGTTTCCTTTGATCGATGGAAAGTTGCGATTTTTTTTCTTTTTTTCTTTTTTTTCCTTGCATGCCTGAATTAAGCCATTGTTTTATGTTCAGTCGCATCTATGTTGCGTGATTCGATGTTCTGATGCCTCAAACTGCTTATATTTGTTGCTTTCTTGATCTTGGTCATGTTTTTCGGGTGTTTTTTGGGCCTAAGAACGGTGGTAATTAGTTCGTTTTGTGAGATTTTATTGGGATTTGATGAATTCTGATAAGGATTTGACTCCCTGGAATCAAAGTTTTGTTATGGAAATATTGGGTTAATCCCACCCCACTGGAGTTGCATGTGGATACCTCTCTACATATCTCACTACCTACAGGCTACAGTAGCCAAATGATTTCCGGATAAGCTCTCTTCTGGAGTTCTTGAATGAATTTAGGCCAAATCTGTACTCAGTGACTACTCTCCCCTATTTTAAAAATTTTTTTTTTCCTTTTTGTCTAAGTTTTAATTTGGACGAGTCTAATGTACTATCATCCTTTCCTTCTAGATCAAAGAAGAGAAGGAAGGGAGAGATCGAAGAATCCGGTTACTCATGATCTTTTTTCTTTAATATTTGTTGAATCAGAATTACTTTATTCAATTTTATACTATTTTCTATATTTTGATTTTTGTAGGAAAATGTTTTCCATGTTACATTGTAGTGGTGTTTTTGTATTAGCATTATATTTCTATATCAACATCTACATCTATATGTATATATGTATGTACGTATGTATGCACATATGTATGTACGCATGTATGCATGTATGTACGTATGTATGTACTTATGTATGTATGAATGTAATATGTATGTATGTATATTGTGATACCACAAGGAAAATGACTGATGATTGCAGGGCCGGACCCTCTATTGAAGCGGAGAGTGGTCAAACAAACATGGGTGGTTCAAGTCAATATTCACACATTTATTGCTGCTGCACTGTTCATTCTGGTTCCTACTGCTTTTCCACTTATCATCTACAAATAAAACAGTCAGTCAAAATGATTAATTTAAACTTGGTTGAATAATTAGTTCTTAAGGCATTGTACTTATGATATTGACTTCATTCAGTAAATTCAGGAATTAATACATTTTTATGTTATGTTTTGAATCACCTGTATTTTTTTTAAATAAAAAAGTATCTGTTCCTTGAGTATTGCAACTCCATCATGTAATTAATAAGAAATCTATGGAATGAAGAATTTTGTGATACCCATTATTTAGGAGTTTGCTTGCTTAACATTTCTGTGTTTTGAATGTGACAGAAAAAATTAGATACATAATTCAATCCTAGTTTTAGAGAGCCAAAATGAACAATCAATAGGCTAGATTTTCCTAATATGCTGTATATGTTGATGCATTTGTTTTGGTTGGCAACTGCTTTCCTGAATGATCTTTGACTTGGTTCCTTGAGCATTGAATTGTAAGGTGTCAATGATGGTAAGTTGGTGCATATTGTGAGATGAGAATTTTGTTGATGTAGGAAGGAATTGCTTCAGGTTTTCGGCATATTGCTAGGAAAATGAATTAATTGATGCTGCTCTTGACATGCTCTTGAAGGCAAAGCAAAGCTGTATACATGGTCTTACTTGCATTTGGTGTAAAGGTTTTGCCTAAAGTGACAGGGTGATTGTTCCACAATTGTTGATCCATTCTGCAGATGTTTTGTCTTAGATTCTTCATGCTTTGGATGATGTTGTGTTGTGTGAGTTCTGGATAATTTTTTTAACAAGGTCATTCAGAATTGTGGAATCTGTAATGTGATGGTTTTGATATGGGATAGGACATCTGTCAAATACATTTTAGAGGGGTTAGAGGAGTGTTAAACAAAATTTACTTCTGTAAACCTTAACATTCTTAGCATACCATGCTAATGCTTAGCATCAATTCTTAGTTAAACATTCTTGTATATGATTTAATTTAATGTACTTGTACTTGTGCATTAACATTTGGGCAACTTTTATTTTGATAAATTTTCCTTTGAGATGCATCCAATAATGCTGCCCTACTTTAGAGAGAATCCAATCACTCATCATAAACTTATTCTTTAAATCTTTTCATTCTAAATATATAGCTTCATTTTGATATGCACTTGGTTTCAATGCTGAGCTATATAAGCTTTAAAATGCCACTATTTCATTGCATCATTGGAAATCTTCCCAAGTCTTCATTCCATTTTTGTCAAATCATCCCAATTTTGAGGCATATGTACTTTAACATGTTGTCATCATCTTTCTAATTAAACCTAAGAAACTTATCTATCATAAAGAAATTTGGTATTGTTCTTCGATTTTAGGCTTGTGTTGTTTTTTCAAGACCACAATAGGGATCAGGGCCTGGAAACTTTGTACATTATGAGACTTTAGGTGGAGTTGTTTGTGTTGGAGGGATTTTCCATTTTCACTGCAGCCACTATGATACAAGTTAGTTCTTCATATTTCTATTTCAAAAGAGGAAGAAATGAAAAGTTGTTGGAGGAAGAACGGGATCTTTTATAGAATCAATAAGAAATAGTATAAATATGGTTTCAAGAAACAGAATGACAAGAACATCAGGAGACAAATCTCCAGACTAAGCCTAAAGGCCGAACAAAGCTATTTGGTAAAGTCTGGGTTCTCTGTCTTTCACATTCTGGTTCTATTTATGGTCTCCAGTCGTCGGAATTTTAAGTGATTGTGATCCCTTAATATAGATGATTGCGATCCCATGATATTGTTCTTCCTTATTTGGTTGAGTCCACTTTCCTTCTTTTAGGTGATTGTGATCCCTTAATATAGGTGATTGCAATCCCATGATATTATTTTTCCTTATTTCGTTGAGTCCACTTTTCTTCTTTTAGGTGATTGTGACCCCTTAATATAGGTGATTGCAATCCCATGATATTATTCTTCCTTGGTTGAGTCCACTTTCCTTCTGCGGGTATACACCCTGAATATCTACTGCCTTTGATTGACTGAATTGATTTCCTCATTTGCAGCCTGATAGCCTCTATTTGATTGAGCTTGATTGATTTCCTGACTTGTGTGTGTAATAAAAGTGAAGAGGCTTCTCGGTGAGAGCAGGACTTCTTGAGAGGATTCTATGCTGTCGAGTATCTAGCACTGCTTTGTAATAAATGAAAAAACTCGATTCTGCTCATTTCTTCCAATAGCTACCAGATTATATCTATCTTCTGTTTCTTGCAATTCCATTACTTCAAAGCTCACGGTAATATGGAGACAAACTATTTTTCGTAATTTCAAGAATTATTAAATATTGGTTCTTTGCATCTGAGCCTCCTTCTTTGCACCAAATGTTTCTGTATCATTCTTCTAGCACTGGTATCTTCTTTTTTTCTTTTTCATGGAAGGTGACTTACAACAGCTGAGGGACTAACTTTTTTTCTCATGCTAGTGAAAGTTTAATTATTTTATGTGATATCTGTAAAAAGTTTCAAAAGGACCGTCTCCTGTGTAACTTATGCAGAGACAAGTGTGCATGTATTGAAGGCATGTATATGCAAGTTTTATGGTTTCTAACGGAGTTTCCAAGTGCTAGCCCATGCCAGTCGTTTCTGGTCCATGCCAACGAGCATATGTCATGCCTGCCCGTACAGGCACCAGTTCTGGTCTATGTGGCACTTATTAATTGTTTAAAACTTTTTGGTAAAAAAAGGTCTATTAAGTCATTGCATGCATACATTTTTTCAGCATGGTGCAGAATGTGTTAGCTAGCTCACCAATTACTTGGTATTTGGATAGATTATGATAATAGCAGTTCTTTGGTATGTAAATATCATTCAGTATATACATTTTTATAAATTATAAATTTTATAATTTAAAAATTAATGAATAAAATATTTCCATACTTAATGTATCTTGGTATTTGGAGAATGGTTCTTGTACTAATTTCTCATATGAAAAATCATGTGCTAGTGTGCTTACCTGAAATAAGACACTATGTTTTTACTGCCTTCTATTCATACTAACATCAGATTTATAAGCATGACTTAGAATGTGTTCTTATTTTAAATCTCAGAATGTAGTATGACTTTTTTTATGGAGATAGAAAAAAGATATACAGCTTTCTATATTTTTTTATCTTATTTTATACGTTGTAAAATGTGGGAAAAAAATTTTTGTGGCGGCTCTTCCTTTTCATCATTCCTCATTGTGGAAGTTAATAACTACAATGTATCTGCTGCTCTTAGTTTTTGCTTATTTGCAAAATAACCAGTATTTTGATTGTTCATTGTAGATCTTATAATGATCTGTGGTGCTTTATTTGACAAATTAAGGGGGCGTTTGGTTAGCCATTAAAAAAGTATTTTTTTTGTTTTTTGATTTTTAAAAAGCAAAAATCAAAAAGTAATGTTTGGTAACATCATGAAAAGCAAAAAGCAAAAATCAAAAAAAATCAAAATAATTGCTTTATATGCAAAGCAAAAAATTTTTGCTTTTCAAAATTTACTTTTTTGCTTTTTTTGCTTCCGCACATCTAAAACGCCAAATCAAAAAGTAAAGAGCCCGAACCTTTTTCCCTCGTCAAACTCTTTATCTGCCGTCCCCAAATATTGGTTTTTGCATTATAGCAACATAGTTACCAAACATACTTTTTATTTTTTGCTTTTACTCAATAGCAAAAATCAAAAAAAATAAAAAGTATTTTTTAAAAATCAAAGTGTAACCAAACGCACCCTAATTATCTTTGACAGAAATAGTGACAAAACTGCTCTCCTCAAAAGAAAAAAAAAAAAAAAAGAAGGAACATAGTGATAAAACTATGACATCTTTATGTTTTGTCTGTTATCTGTGAATATTAGCTTTAAACAACAGAAAGAATACTCTAAGCATATAATTGTCTCAGGGTTGAGTCTCTGAAGAAGCCCTTCAGTCCTCCACGTGAGGCACTTTTCCAAGTCACTCATTCCATGCCACCTCAGAAGATTGAGATTTTCAAGTCCTTAGAGGAGTGGGCAGAAAGTAACATCTTGGTGCTTCTGAAGCCAGTTGAGAAGAGCTGGCAACCACAGGATTTTCTGCCTGATTCTTCATCTGAGGGTTTTTTTGATGAAGTTAAGGAGTTGCAGGAGCGGTCAAAGGAGATCCCTGATGATCATTATGTTTGCTTGGTTGGAGATATGATCACTGAGGAGGCTCTTCCTACATATCAAACAATGCTTAATACTCTTGATGGTGTCCGGGATGAAACAGGTGCAAACCTTACCTCATGGGCTATTTGGACACGGGCATGGACTGCTGAAGAGAACAGGCATGGTGACCTTCTCAACAAGTATCTGTACCTAACTGGAAGGGTGGACATGAAACAAATTGAGAAGACAATTCAGTATCTAATTGGTTCGGGAATGGTAAGTTCGATCCAAATTCTGATATGCTTTTCCTGGATTTAACACTACTTTATAATATGGAATCTCTATAGTCAAAATACGAGCTTGAAACTTGTTTAAATTATGTTACTAGCATGCAAAATGTCCTGTTTGAAGTATAGAATTCTATTTAGCTGCACATCATGTATGCTTCTTGCCTCAAGTTTGATATATGTGGTCCTTTTCTCCCCTCTCTATTTTTGTTCTGTGATGTGTTCAATTATTCTTTGGCAGGAATATACATGGACCCATAATTTTTAAGAAGCTCTGGTGTATGAGTCCTTTAACAAAGATGTGGACCTTATGATGCCAAATTAGTTAGCCAATAAGACATGATATTTAATTATCCATACTCCTATATTACAATTTTTTTTTCTTTTATTAAAAAGGTTCGGAACTTTGAAATGTAGATCTTTGATTGGTATTTTGGAGTAAAATAAAATAAATAATGTACAAGGAAGGAAATTTGGTGAAAATTGAGATTAAATGTTAATTGGAGTATGACTCACGAAGGAATTTGCTTTACTGTAAAGTGGTCATAGATTCAAGATTTTAAATCCTGTGGGATAAATGTGTCCCGGTTTTTCTATGGAACAGGATGCCCCGCTGTATCGTTCCATCCCGTCCTGATGGTAGTTCCAGTTATGCATCCCGATAGATATCCTTCATCCTCCCCTTCGTCCTTTTCTTTCTTTTTTCTTTTTTTTTTCTTTTCTTTCTTTCCTCTCCCTTCCTTTCTTTCTTTTCTTTTTTCTTTCTTTTTTTCTCCCTTGTTTTTCATTTTTCTTCTTCTTTCTCTTTTTTTTTTTTCTTTTCTTCATTTTTCTCTCTCTTCTTTTTTCCTCTTTCTCCTTCTTTTCTAAGTCATGCTTATACTAATCATCATGTCCCGGCAATCGTCAAGATATAAAACCTTGGTCATAGTTACTGATAGTGGTTTGTACATGTTTGTATGAAATAAATGCTTCATGTTACTAGAATTGGACATTTCTGTGTGAAAAAATACTTCATGTTTCTAGAATTACCTAAATATATTCAGTCAACTTCAATCACCTTAAGTGATAATTAGAAATATGCAAACACTGGAAACTGTAATGGGTCTGCATGGCCTCCAAATGTGCATGTATCTATTTTGTCTCAATTCTCAAATATATGAACGACTTATTTTTATTGTGTTTCATAGGATCCCAGGACAGAGAATAACCCCTATCTTGGTTTCATTTATACCTCATTTCAAGAGCGGGCAACCTTCATATCTCATGGGAACACTGCTAGGCTTGCCAAAGAGCATGGGGACCTGAAACTGGCTCAGATATGTGGCACAATTGCTGCTGATGAGAAGCGCCATGAGACTGCATACACCAAGATAGTGGAGAAGCTATTTGAAATAGATCCAGATGACACTGTGCTTGCATTTGCTGACATGATGAAGAAGAAGATCTCGATGCCCGCCCATTTGATGTATGATGGGCATGATGATAACCTGTTCGAACACTTCTCCACCGTTGCTCAGCGGTTGGGTGTCTATACTGCCAAGGACTATGCGGAGATACTCGACTTTCTGGTCCAAAGGTGGAATGTGGAGAAGCTAACTGGCCTTTCTGGGGAGGGGAACCATGCTCAAGACTTTGTCTGCTCTTTGGCTTCCAGGATTCGGAGGCTAGAAGAAAGAGCTCAAGGGAGAGCCAAGCAAGCACCACACATTCCCTTCAGTTGGATTTATGGTAGGGTGGTGCAGCTTTGAGCGCACTGAACAAATCGGCTTTGATGTTACACCAGTACTCACACCAATAACTAGCTGGAAGTTTTTCTAATTTGGCTGCTTCGAGTTGTTTGTCATGGTATTCTTCTGCATCAGTTGATTACTCGTAGGGGGCGAGGTGTCTTAGCTGTGCGCCCATGTGTTTTCTGTATGATTATGTGAGCTGGGCTTGTTCTGGCCTGTAAATAATCTCTTTAGCTAGTGTCATGGATGTCATCTGAAGCTGGCAAGGGCTGCTATCAAGGTCTTAAATCTTGCAGAACAAAGATATCCTGATTTCTTCTTAGAAGGGGATTATTGTTGTCCGGTTCCGTCTTGATAGTAATCTTGATAGATATCATTGGTTTCTCTCTTCTTCTTTTTTTTTCCTTTTTTTTTCAGCTCTTTTTTTTCTTCCATGTTTCTTTCTTTATTTTCATTTTTTTTTCTTATCAGTTTTTTTTTTTCTTTTCTTCTTTTTCTCTTTCCTTGTCTTTTTTTTCTTCTTTTTTTTTTCTTTCATTTTCTTCTTCTTTCTTTTCATTATTTTTCCTTTTCTTCATCTTTTTTTTCCTTCATTCTCTTTTTTCTTCTTATGATGGATTTTAGGATTTTGATCCTATTCTGGTTCATTTTTTTATGGGAATAGAAAGAGATGGCCGAGATACCTCTTATCCCATGAGGACATAAAATCTTGGCTACCATGTGAAGCTTTCATAATTAAGAACTTTAAAATCAATATTTGCTTCATATATATTTAGCTGTCTTTTGAATGTAGCTGCATCTCTCTCTCTCTCCTCTCTCTCTGTTATATGGTTGCTTACCCTTAGGTCAGGTTGGAGTAGTTCTGTTGCTTGGTCAACCTAGGATTGAGCCATGTAGATTACAGGTATTTTATGATAAATTACCATATATTAGGTTTTTCTTGATCTTAGGTCGATTTTTTTTATTTTCTTCCATTCTAGAACATTGGTCCATTAATATGACTATTAAGAAATTTTTTTACTGATTTATTTTGTTCCGATAGATTTAGTTCTAGTTGTTGTTTCAATGGTTGGATCAGTTGTAATTGCATCCAATACAAAATTGTTTGGATTTAGTTCTAGTAGTTTTTCAATTCAAAATCTTTGAGTCAGTCAAAGTCAAAACTAGGAAGGGGCATTCACGTGTGGATCGGTAAAGCTTGAAGAGGTATGGTTCTTTACAAAAACTGATGGAAGGCTTACGTGGGAGCATCTAAATCAATCATCATTTTATTTTTCCTAAAACATAATAACATATGTTTTTTGAGTTTTTTGGGGATATATTCAAGGAATGTCTCGGTATCAAAAGTAATTGATATTTACTAAAAACAACATAATGCGGAAAGGTAGATTAAATTAATTATAATGAATAATGTAAATAAAAGCCATTGTAAAATATCATGAACGATTGTACACTAACATGTGGGGGAAAAAAAGGCTAGGCATGAACGTAACGAAGCAAGTAGATTGTAAAAGTATACATTCCAATATTAACTACTATAACTAAGCATATGATAGTAATCTAGCAATATCTGTGCTAAGCTACAAGAAACATCTGATAAATAAGTTCGTGGAGAGTAATTACTTCATATTGACGCCATTGATGTTCGGAAATTAGGAAGAATTGTATTCTCGGCTACATGCATTATGATTATATAAAGAGTAGGAAAAATGTATTTTTGCATAATAATTTTAGGGGTACTAACAATCGAGTGATCCAAGTTTAATATTTGTTAATTTGATCAATAAAGTGACAAGATTATTCAAAATTAGAAAAATGGACAGACGGAGCTTAATGCCATTTGTCTATGACCGTCATATGACTCACGTGGCCCACTAAACAATCATGCGTGGTAAGTTAAAATTGAAAACTTTGGTTGATTCAAAGAAAAATATCTCTCCTATACTTCCTTCTCTCTTAGGTCCAACCTAATTTTTTTTAAGAATTCTTCTCCAGCATTGATCGCATCCTCATCTGTCAACTTAGTCAGTCAAATTAGCCACCTATCCCAATCCCGATCCCCCCTTCGAATACCATCATCGCTGTGAAGAAAAGGACCATCGAGATATCTAAATCAAAGGTTCTACAGCAACTTGAGAGATTATATATTTAAAAAAAGGTTTACAATTATGGGCATCAAAATTTTTACATGAACCTTTACATATTGGGATTTGTATTTTATTTATTCTATAGGGTTTTCATATGATATATTTATGTTTTATTTTTTCTCTATGTCGTGATTGTGGTCCTCTAGTCTCTGCTTTGGGATGCTGAAATACTGAAAATATCTAGCATAATATCTGCTTCCACATGCTATAGGACCCTAAATGTCTGCTTTTAGTTTGCTATAAGACCCCTTATATCTACTTTCATCTGCTATACGACCCCTAATGTCTGCTTTCACCAGCTAAAGAGCCTATTATATAAATTATATAATATTTTAGTGGATCCTCAATGTCTGCACCAGGTTATTATCTAATAGTTTAGATTCACTATTATGTCTTGTTTAAAAATAAATTAATATCTTTATATTTATATTATTTTTATAATCCTTCGTAGCATAGATATAGTTGTTATAATTGTTATTCATCATGGTGGCTCATTTGTCAACCATCTTATATTTGATTATGTGGAGGGATCAGTGATAGAGATAGAGAATATTCATCTAGACAAAGTATCGTATGATATTATTGATAAGTTAAATAAGTTGGGTTATAGTAATAAGGAAAAAATGCACTATGGGGTACCAGGAATAGATTTCAAGAATAGTCTTAGATTTTTATATGATGACCAATAAGTTTTTAAGATATTTAGTCAAGTGAACTATGGGAGTATAGTGTATATTTGTGTTGAACATCTGGATATACCTGAAGTCCTTGATATTGCTAAATTTGTAAGTAAATCTAAAAAGGATGAGAATGTGGGTGCTGGTAAGAATGATGCTCATTCTTCTGCTAAAAATATAGATAGTGATAGTAACAGTAATGCTCACAGTGATACTGATAATGATACTAATAATGATTCTAATAGTGATAGTAATATAATGTTGATTGTGATAGTAATTTTATGGATGTGAATTTGATAGAAGCTGGTAATAATACTAACCCTAAAGTGATTTTGAGACAGATATATATACAAAGACTTGGTCCATCCAACCAGTTCTTGAAAGCTATGGCAGAAAGAAAAATACCTTAGTCTAATTATGCTAACTCTAATGGCAATGGTGCTATGAGAAGCGATGGAAAATTTGAAGAGTTTAATATTAGAATTGATTTGAAGGACCCAAAATTCTTAAATGGAATGAAGTTTGACAATCATAAGGAGTTTAAAGATGCCGTAATGACATATGGGATATTGAATGGATAAAATATTAGATTCAAAAGGAATGCCAGTTCTTACATTGCTGCTGTATATGCTAATAGTTGCTCGTGGAGGATATCTGCTTCATGAATGAGTATAAAAAAGTTATTCTAAGTGAAGTACTACTGTCCTGAACATAAATGTAGTGAAAATTGTCAGATAAAATTTTCATGACTTGCTAGACACTACTTAGATAAGTTTAGGAGCAATCCTGATTTTTAAACTAAAGAGTTACAGGATGATGTACACAGGAACCTAAATATTAATGTTTTAATATACCAGTGCTATAGGACAAAAAAAGAGGGCATTTGAGAAAATTCAAAGATCTTATAAAATGTAGTATGCAAGACTGTATGACTATACTCAAGAATTGAAAAGATCGAGCCTTAAACACACAGTTGTTAATCATGTATGGAGGCAACAAGGTCAAATAAAGCCAAATTTTCAAACGTTTCATATATGCTTTGATGCATGCAAGAAAAATTTCTTGCTAGTTGTAGGCCCATCATTTGTTTAGATGGCCAGCTTCCTTAAATCAGTTTGCCAAGGACATCTATTGGCAACAATTAGGAGAGATGCCAATGAAAGAATATTTTCTATAGCTTAAACGGTAGTAGAAGTAGAAACAAAGAGCCATAGGAGTGGTTTCTAAATTTGCTTCCAATAGATATTGGCTTTGTACAAGAGAAAAGTTGGATTTTCATGTCACACCAATAAAAGATAACATTGAGAAAATAATTTCTTATTTTTTCAATTATTTTATATATTTTTTATTAAATTACACAAACTTGTTCTGCATATTTTTTTGTCTTGCAATACAGGGCCTGAACTTTCAGTAGGTTTTGGAAAGGATTGAGCACATATTTTGTATGAGGCATGTACAAAGTAACTTTCAAAAAAATATAAAGAAAAAGTTATTAAAAATATATTATGAGAGTAGCATTTATCTCTACAATACAAGAGCATAAGGCTGCATTAGAATGCTGGAAGAATCTAAATGAGGAGGCTTATAAAGATGTTATAAATAATAATGATGCTCCTCCTCAAATATGGTTGAACTTTTTTCATAGAGAGAGCATGTAGTGATGTGGCATAAAATAACATACCAAAATATTTTAACTCATACATCTTGAAGAGCGGAGATAGGCCTATTATCACAATGTTAGAAGAGATCAGGATCCTTATGATGATCAGGTTAAGATAGAAAAGGAAAGAGTTGAAGAACTTCAGTGGATCCATTGTTGGATTTAGGTGTTTTGTACATACAGATTTCAAAATATTTTCATAACAGACAGTGGAAGGCTAGATTAAAATACTTTTAATCTATGCATGCATAGATCTAATTTAAAGACCGACAGATCTAGTTCATATGATGAAAATAAAATAAGCATGCATCTAATTTTAATAAAAATAAATCCAATGATCGAATCACCTACCTGTAGCGTAATCTTCTTCTTCAAGATCTGGATCTGAAGATGTTTGCAGGTTCCGATGAAGCCATACATGTGTCCAGTCTCTATGGATATCCACATGAGGCTGATGTAGATCAGGGGCATCTGAGATCATCGAGGTGCTAGTTCTCTTTTAGATCTTGCTCCTTTGATTTAGATCAAATCTCTTTCTTCAACTCTTCATAAGATCGAAGGAAGAAGATCTGAATAGGAAATTGTGCGCGAACACCTTTCACACAGGATCGAAGGAAGAAAAGAGGTAATGGATGAGAGAACTCCTTTCTCTTTTTTTTTTCTCTTTCTCTGATTTTTCTTTCTCTCTCTGTTGGTGCACCAGGGGACGCCCAAAGCAGATGGGGCGTGGAGGAGAAGTGGCGCTAGAACTATTTTTATGTAGAAATCTAGGTGAAAATTTTTTTCCTTCTCACTTCTATGCCTGCTAAATAGAGGTATCTAACAACCTTTAACCACTCAGATAAGATCATCCTAACTTTGAATCAAATTCAAAACTTGATAAGGATAAAATCTTATCTGAAGGAGAGAGAAGACCAGGAAGAGGGGCACCCACCTATGACGCCCTCTCTCTTTTTTACGCATGCCAAAGAAGGGGTGCACATCCCCATGCACGCCTTCCTTTCTGATATGAGAGAGGAGAGAGAGTCCCAGTAAATCTAAGACTCTAGCATCTAAACCAATTCAGATTCAATCCGAATTCAATTCAAATCCAATTTGAATATGATTCGAGTCTAATTCATTCCAAACTCAATCCTAATCTAATTAAGATCCAAATCTGAAATCCAAATATCCCATTAAACTTAATTAGATCAAGTCTAATCAAATTAAATCAAATTTAATTCAATTAGTACTTAAACATTAATTTGATCTCATCAAATTGCCTTACAACAATTGTAATTAGGTGCTCGTTGCTAACTATTAGTAGATCCTCTATTTGTAACTTTTATAAATTGATCCAAATTATCAATCATATTAATAATTTAATCATAATCCGATCATTTGATCTAATCAAATCTCTATTGTGTGTGATCCTATAAGCTCTCTTCTATCTGACAGTGAGATATACCATAATTTTCATTGTAGTGTCATCAAAATACTTTCAATAGGTTAGAACAATTTCAACTCACGCCCATCGAGGATTATTGATCCAGAATGATTCTAGTGAGTTCTCACAATCCACTAGTGACGTCTAGCAGTATGTGGTGACAATCCAACAGAACAGAATAAATAAGACTCATAAGTATAGTTATCGTATTATTCAGTTCCTCTATTGTGAGTCCTAACAAGATGGAGATTACAAAAAACTCATCAAACTCTAATATCTGTTATATGCAAGATTCAATTAGCTCGAGTCCAAATCGTGAAACTCATGAAAACTCATTTTCATCAATCACTTTACTATAGTCACAGATTTAGAGACTCAACTTCTTAAATCTTATAGGACTACTTCTTATCTACTAAGATTGATAGATCTCATTTAGATGCACACCCTACTCTTACAATGAACCTACTGTAGCCAACATATACTATAAGAATCCAAATGACTAAGAGGCTATATTTATGTATAGTCAAACTACAGTAATCCCATTGTGAGCAGTCGAGATACTGTAGGTCAAAGAATCATTCACACTATTACAGCATCGAGAAGATCACTGACGAGTGAGTAGACATCCATGTGATCTTTCGTATGATCACGTTCGGTACCGATGTTCTTTAACAATCACCCACACTATCGCTCAGTATTTTCACATTGTAGATTTGAGACTCGTCTGTTCCGAAGGAAGCAATTCATGTGTCGATCTAATTGGATCAATCACTGTTTCTATGATGATCCATCGATTGAAAAAAATTTAAGAATTAATCATGCATGTCTCAAATTCTCAACTCTTAAGAAAATATGTCATTAAGTTATTAATTCCTTAGATGATTCAAGGATACATCACATAATAATGAAAATAAAATTACCTACTTTATTGATAAATCAATATTATAAGTATAAATTTATGTTCTAAAAATTAAATGTGTCTATCATATTGACTTCTAGGGCATACATCTAATACTCATATGTCCTAACATCTAAGTAAAGATAGAGAAAGTCTAGGTGGATAGTGGATATTATATCTTAAATTATAATGAAAAGAGTGGTTATGAAGTGAGATATGGGGTTGATAGTTAGATTGTAGATCCAACCTAAGGAATATGTAGCTTAGGGCGTAGCAACTTAATGGAATCCCATGCCCCCATATAGTGATAGTAATACGATTTAATAGATAAATTGTGGAAAATTATATGGTACATTGGTTTAGAACTAAAACTTATAGGAAGAAATATGACTATGCCATCGAGCCAGTCAATGGACCAAGACTATGGTCGAAGTCTAAGTATGAGCCACTGGACCACCACCACTTAGAAGATCCCTTAATAGACCCAAAAAGCAGAGAAGAAGAGACTTGGATGAGCTTAAGAATCTATATAGGCTAGCCAATATGGGGGGAATAGTGACTTACTCCAAGTGTCACATGGTTGACCATAATAAAAAAGATTCAAGTACAACTCCTTTCAACAGTCAAGGGAAGAAGAGACAAGGTGAAGTAGTAAAAGAGGCAGTCCACGAGTCCACAACTCCAAAAAGATAGTGTAGGTATATGTCTACCTATTTTAATTTACATGAGTATACTATATGCTATCTAAATGACTTTTTGTATAAGTCATCTCAAATTGAAATTAGAGATAGAGTAGCAATATAAAGTAGAAATCAATGGCAAACCAACAGCAAAAGAGGAAGTAGAAAAGAAAGCTAATTGATTGATGAAGTTTGTTTGCAATTACCTTGAAAACATACTAACAAAAACTATTTAATTGGATGATATAAGCCTCAATAGTTTCTGTTGACTATGGGATATATATTTTGGATTAAAATGAAATTTTTTTTATGATTGAGAGCTGCAAGATGAATGTGAGTTCTATGCATGGTGTCATGATACAAGTGAGACAAAAATTATGGTCAATGTAATGTTATGATAATTAATTAATAGCCTAACATGTTAAATATGATTTTGTAGGATTCTAACAAAACTGCACCTCAAGAAATTGAACCACAAGGGACAATATGACAAAGATAGCATCACAAGGTCACATGAGCAAAGAAGACTGTTATCAGTATTCAGACATTAAGATGGAGTCAAATACTCTCAATTAATCAAGCCAAACATCACACACGAACATGAAATATTAAAGTTTTGGATTATTGTTGTCATTTTGTTAAAGTTGTATGCATGCTGAATATGAAATCATTAGAGTTGAATGCATGTAAACAGTTACTGTTTTGACTAAGTGAATGTTAGAGTTGGCCAATTGAAATTATCATTATTTTAACTCTATGAATATTATAGTTGGCAAATGCAAATTGAAATTGTTTTGACTATTTGCATTATTAGAGTTGGTTAATTGTAGTGTGTTTCAAATTACTTATGGTCAATTAAAATTATTTCTATGCTATTCGTAGCATTATATGCTTCAATACAATATACAAATTCAATGAAATTTAACAAATCTTTATGAATTCTCATCTTATTACTATTTGTTAGATCAGTCCATATACTCATTATTTGACAAGAAACTAATTGTTTAATAAAAATAGAGATATATAACTCTATGATACTGATGTCAAATAGTGATAAAATGGACTATCAATATGCGAGCATTGTGAAGATATATGTGCAGGTGATATATTAGCTGGTATGATATGTTGGAATGAAGGCTCTTGCTACCAAATGATTGAAGTTATTGTATTGCTGTAACAAATAACTTTATATGATCAACCTTATTTCGTGACTTGGATTTTATCTTACAATTGAATATGATAGTCAAGAATCACAACCCACATGAAATTAAATGAATATTTTTCAGAGAAAAATTTTATAGATTATATTGAACAACTCATCAATAGTAGGAAAACTTTAATTCAGAGAGTATAGAATTATAATAAATATTCTGAATAACCCAACATTCTAAACATGCTTTACCTAAATGATAACCATTCTTGCTTATTTTTTATTTTATAAATTATACCAACATACTAACATCATCATTACAGGATATATTTATCATCCAAAAAATCACAACCCATTCAAAAAATGACAAACCATGATAGAAATAGTGCAAAAATAAAATCATTTTTCTAAAATTTTATGCCCAGCCTCTAATTTCTACAACTTTTGAATCAACTCTGATTCAACTTCATGAAGTCTATTTGCTTCTTTTTCAATTGCAATAAATTTTGTTGGACAAGCAGAACCCTGCATATTCATATTTTCTCTTTTTAAATTCTGAATTTATCATGTAATCCAGGGATCACTATATTGATCGAGCACATATAAAAGATTTATCCAATCAAAAATCCACAATATGACTTCTTATCCTACAGAACCAAACCATTCAATAACTAAAAAATAACCAATATTTAAAAAAATAAGTTTGATTATATTAAATCATACTTACATGACAGTTAGAGCAGTCTACAAATTTTTATCATTAGTCCATGATATCCGTTATTGAACAAATACATTGTAGTTGCATTTTTTCTAACCAACATTGTTTTTTTCGGATGGAGCGGAATGCCGGAGTGGAGAGGAAACATTGCTTATTGGTGAAAAAATCGAACTGTAGCTAGATGACTGTATTCATAATTTAGAAGGGATCAAAATGATGAAAAAGAAAGAAATATGTCTTAATATCGGAATGAATGGCTTCTCCTCTATCTCTCTATTCCATCTCCATCCCTTTTCTTTCTCTTTAAAGCTTTAGACGAGGACGACAAAAATATGAGAAAAAAAAAAAGTACGGTAGGAAATCCGGTATATTCTCAGTTAATTGTTGATTACCATATTCAGATGCCATATAAATTTCTTTGAGGTTAATTTTAACTAATTTTTATTTATTTTTAATTTGTCACATAAATTATTTACAAGCTAAGTTAATCATGTGACAGCGGCGAGCAAGAGATTTGGAGCTCTATCCATTTGTTTGATTTCGTTTGTTTTTTTTTACTTTATTGGTCAAATTGATGATAATGTTTACTCAATTGTTAATATCTTAAATTTTATTTTTTTAAAAATATAATTTTATTTATTAAAATATATAAATAAACCAATGAGAGCCCAGGCTGGGGGATTAGCCAAGTACTCTCACTCGCGGCTTACGTGCCAAATGTTATTTAACGGGGAGAGGTAAGTACGCAGAACAATTCAGGAAACCTGCAGTAACCTCCGTGGCATGAGATGATTGGCAATGCTGATCAGGTTCCTTGAATCATTTAGAGCCACGTCGGACGGTGACTCTCTGGCGATAGTTAACAAAATGACCAAGGAAAACACGCGTATTCTAACCTCGTAGAATGTAATAATAATATAAGGCGTCTCCCGGCCACCTCAGCTGTCCCACCCCTCCCACCAAGCCGCCCAACCCCCGCACTCTTGTTCCGCAGGGTCACTACAACCTATCCACACGTCATATATCTACTCGTTAAACTTTCCTTGTTTCATCCTCACACCCAATCCCCCTCAAATTTCCCAGCTTAAGTTCTCGCCCCTTCTCTCTCGGCAAACGCAGATCCCGATCGCCGATCCCCCCCCCTCTCTCTCTCTCTCTAAACCCCGAGGCCGGACATGGCGTCCTCCCAGCCCTTCCCCTCCGGCGCCCCGCGGCCCCGCCCTGGCTTCAACCCCAACCCCAACCCTAACCCCTCCTCCGCCGCCGATGCACTTCAGAACCTCCAGATCGGCCGCCCCCCGCCGCCCACCGCTGCCCCTCCTTTCTCCTCCCTCGCCTCCCGGCCCGGCCCCCCACCCGCTGCCGCCAACATCTCCCGCCCCGGCTATCCCCCCTACGCCTCCCGACCCCCTCCCTCATCCGCCCCGATCACCAGCAACGGCCCCCCCGCCTTCGGTCTCGGCGCCCCCCGCTTGCCTCCCCCGCCCGCTGCCGCCCAGCAGCCGCCCCCTGTGGCCGCACCGGCCTCGATCAGGGCCCCTTCCCCTTCTGCTGCCCCTCCGCAGACCCTGGTCGCTCGGTCGTTCCCCGGCAGCCCTCCGTCCGTTCCCCCTCCTTCCTCGCAGCCATTCATGGGCGCGCCACCGTCCTCTCAGCCTTTTATCAGCCCTCCGCCGTCCTCGCAGCCGTTTATGGGCCCGCCCTCCTCCCGGCCGTTTGGTGGACCGCCATCCTCGCAGCCATTTGGTGGACCGCCATCCTCGCAGCCGTTTGCTGGACCGCGGGCCTCGCAGCCGTTCTCTGTACCTCCGGCCTCCCAGCCGTTCACTGGACCGCTGGCCTCGCAGCCTTTTGCTGGACCGCCGGCCGCGCAGCCGCTTTCTGGATTGCCGGCTTCGTCGCAGCCGTTTTCTGGACTTCCTGCCTCGCAGCCGTTTTCTGGAGTGCCCGCCTCGCAGCCGTTTTCCGGACTTCCCGCCCCGCAGCCGTTTTCCGGAGTGCCGGCCTCGCAGCCGTTTTCTGGACTTCCCGCCTCGCGGCCGTTTTCTGGATTGCCAGCCTCGCAGCCGTTTTCTGGATTGCCAGCCTCGCAGCCGTATATGGCACCACCAACGCCATTCCCAGGGCCCCCGACATCTAGTTCTCCCTTTGGGACTCCATCATGGCAGTCTCCTGCACAGCAGGTCAGTTGGATTTGATTCAATTTAACAAATTGATTGCCTCATGTGCAATCTAAAGTTGTATGATATACAAAAATGTGAACTTTTTTCTTTTTCCTGCAATTAGGAGAAAGAAAATTAACTTTATGCTGATTCTGGTAGTTGTATGTTATGTCCTATTCAGCGAATGGATCCAGAACACAACTTTGTATGTAGATCAAGTGGGAGTTGAGAAAATTTATGTGATTGCTTGAACTCAATGAGTTCCCAGTAGTATCTAGCCTAACTACAAATGGTATCAAAATATAGAAAATTAGGGTCTTTGATGAGCTTCACCGTATGATTCTTGAGTTTTTTAATTTTTAATTTTTTAAATGGTTTTAGGGGATGCCACCAATGCCGGGTACTACGCAAGCGCCACCCAGAATGTTTGGCATGCCACCACATACACCTGGTCAAACTATGGCTCCAGTCCCTCCTGTGATGGGTCACTCTCCTCTTGCAGGGCATCAGGTGTCAACACCATCAAAAATTGATCCCAATCAGATTCCACGGCCTGTGCCAAGTACCTCAGTTGTCCTGTTTGAGACCCGTCAGGGAAATCAAGCAAACATCCCACCGGTATGCCATCTTATATTGCCTTTGTTGAATAATCGAGTTATACCTTCCCTGTTATATTGTAGGTCCAATTTGGCTGGAGACACATGTTTCTTATCTGAATAGTCGAGTTATAACTTCCCTGTTGTAGGTCCAATTTGGTTGGAGACACATGTTTTTTATCCTAATAGTTCCTTGTTCGCCTTTTCTTTTTTAAATTCTTTTTTCTCAAAATATTCCTAAAATATATTATCAATGTTTTGCGACTTTTGTTTTGGTAAGCCTGCCACAAGTGATTTCATTGTGAAGGATAATGGCAACTGCAGCCCACGTTTGATGAGATGCACTATGAATCAGGTATGCTTTCTGCTATCATCCTTGTATTTTTTTTATTCTTAGTTTGTAGGCTTATCATAATGAGCATTATTTTCTACATTATACATTTTTTTTTAACATCAATAACATTTTTTGACAGATACCATGCACTGGAGATCTGTTATCAACATCCAGCATGCCCCTGGCTTTGATGGTACAACCCTTTGTGCTTCCACATCCATCAGAGGAGCCTATCCAAGTAATATACCTCCATTTTTTGAGTACTTATTTTTGATTACTTTTTAAATGTTGATGGTTATTTCATTAAATCTGATAAGGGAAGTGTCATGTTTGTGATTTTCATGAGGTTGGGTCCTGCTATGATCTATGTTGTGAATTAGATATATAATCTTCTGATGAACTCAAGAAAACTTATTTCTCATTTCGAAGTGCAATTTCTGAAGTTTGGTGTGGATCTGCCATCCTGCAGTTTGAATGGCAGGATTTGCCGCGGCACCTATATGCCCATAGCTTACCATTGATACATTATTACCAAATCATTCCTTACACAATATTCATGAAGACCCCTTCACTACCACATCAATATTTGATGCATATCCACGAAGATACAAACAACCCATACACCTCATGGGACAATTAAATTCCTGAACCAAAATGTATAGGTTTGACATAGCTTCAGTTTATTTCTTTGAGACATCTAATTGCAGAGAACATGCTATAAATAATCATTTGTTATTTAGATATCAAAAGAAGTAGTCTGTAAGTCTACAGGTGAAAGAATCTGATCTCGAGCTAGATAGTCCTAGCTCTAGCTTGGCTCATTTTGTAATTGAGCCAAACTCAAGCTATCTTATTTAATTTCAAGCCAAACTCAAGCTACCTACAAGCAACTTTTTAGGAGATTTGACGAGAGTTTGAAGTCCCTCAAAGTTTTAAAATATATAAATTGACTGAACTATAATTTCATTGTATCTCAAAATTATAGTGAACATACATTTTTTTAATACATGAATTATATTAGTCATTAATAATGTATGAACAATTTTATTATGAATAATGATTAAAATAAAATATGGTTTATCTATATATGTATCGTCCACAGCCATGTCTATTTTGAGCGTAATTGACCTGAGCACAAGTGAGGCAAGCCTAGCTTTATCCTGGTCTTTTTACTTATTGAGCTATTTGAATTCATGCTGAATTGCTGGGCATGAGCTGCCTGTGAACAGCTGGCTCATTTGGTGGTCCTTTAAGCAACTATCATGAGGCAATCATTTTTAGGGAATGCAGAAATGGAAGCTAATTGACTCCAGCTAAGAATTGTACAAAGAAGAAAGGAAATAATTTGGTTTCTATAGTGCTTGGGTTTTTTCCATGTAATAATGTGTCTCTTTTCTGGATTTTCCTGTTCTTCTGAACAAAAATAAAGGTTTTTTTTTTCTCATTGAAAAATTGAGCATTCTTTTTTTGGTAATAAAATAATATTGGTGATCCATGCACTGTACTTCTGATGAGAATTTGAAAAAGATGACAGCTTTGAAGGGTTTGTTATGTCTACTCATTTTGTTTGTCCTAGGGGGCTGCTCCTTGCTTTTTTTTTTTTGATTGCTTCAGATTCAGACTTTCATCCCTGGCCTATAGAGATGAAAATAAGAAGACCTAGATTTAAAATCCTGTACAAAAAGGGGACAAGGAATGAGGTATTTGGAAGATTAAGGTAAGAGGGAGAGAGTGTAGCCTGGAGTAAAAGAAGAAAGCAAGGGGAAAGATATTAGGGAAGATGGGACTATTGGAATCATATATATTTGAGAGAAGAGAGTGAGATAAGAAGGGTAATAATAGTCAGTCATATACTAAATAATTTTGGTCTTCTAACATCGTCCACAACCTACATTATAGAAGCTCTGACCGTTGAATGCCTTTAAGGACTCTCCATAGACTATGAATCTCGAGCTACTCCAACTAGCTCTTAAATGACCAATTGGACCTCAAGAAAAATGACCAAGTACATCATGACTTTTGGACAGTCTTAATCCATTTAGGATGATGATCTGATATGTCGGGCATATACCAGATGCAAATAAAGATCTGATGTGCATGGACAGGGAGTGATATTTTCAATATAGTGAGTCAAAGGACCTGAATGATCCTAATTTATCTGAATTTTCGACTAAGAGATCTAATGACAATCATAGTGATGTGGGCTTCATCGCTTGATTGGAAGTAGAACTTAAAGAATAATATAAGATGTTATACTATTGCACTTTTAACTCTAGCCTTAAGAAACTTGACTCATATTAACATTCTGAAAAATCCTGAAAAAGAAATAAGAAAATATGAAAATAATGAAAAACTAATCCCACACTCTTCTAAGATTCAAATTACTTTGGCATGGTGTCGTTACTTGAGATCGTACCGGCTAACACCAACTTTATGCTCTTTGTTGACTTTGCAAGTTTCAATAGCAGAGGCCAACATTTAGCTTTGAGCAATTGAAAAATCGGGTCTTGGTATCTTTTGATCTTGATGATTGATGTTGGCATTAAACGAATCAGTAGATTTAGCAAGAAGGTTCATCTATTTTGTTAACGATAACTACATAATTGTTTATTTGGAAAACAATTGTCCTTGTGTGATGGGCTTCTACAATATCTTGGTCTTCTAAAATCTCATTGTCAGTGTGAAGTTCTACATCAACTAGGATTATCTTTTTTGTCTTTTTAGAAATCTCCATTTCAGGGTCGGCAATCTTGGTACTGACTACCGAATTGGTGTGTTGTCGGTTCAGCATAGTGTAGTTGGTATGGTGTGATACATACACCTCATACCAATACGCCTTTCAATCCCTTTTTTCTCACTTTCTATCATGGTAGTGGTACTATATTGAAACTGGGTGGTACGGATTGGTGTGGTATGATTCAGTCTTTGGTTTTTAGGCGACACTTAGCATCACAGGGCAGTTTCGCGTGGTTTGGACTGATATGGATGGGTTTGACTTATATGCGGACCAAACTAATATGGTGCCAGTATGGTATGGTATGGTCAAAATGGGTAGATCTGTTCATAGGCTGAACGGCCCGCTTGGCTTGCTTAAGCTCAAAGTGTTTCGGATGGGTCTAGGTTGGGATTTTAAGCCCCGCAGATTGGGCCTGAAATATAAGCCCGCTTGTTAAATGGGCTGGTTTGTGTTAGCGTGGCTTGAGCTTGGCCAGGCCTGGGTCTTATAAACTATTATATCATGTATATGTATTCTAGATTTGCAATTTCTTTTTTCAAGAAAATTAACTAAAAGCAAAGGATCGCCATAATGTTTACTTGTCACCATATATATATATATATATAACTAAATTAACTAGATGTGCAATTTTTCAAGTTTTTCAATGGAATTCGCTTGGCATGGTACTCAACCCTGAATGGCCACTTCGGCCACCATTGCAAGCTCGGGCAGCCACACAAGCCGTTAATTGCTTGCCTTCCACAGCCTTCGGAACAACGCCAACCACTCTTGTACGATGATTGGAGTAAGCCTGCTTGCCTCTCTCTCATCGTCTTGACATACTGTGCACTAGCCCTAATTGAATGATTTGTGCTTCTTCGTCATGTCCAATGCCGTGCCTTCATCTCCCCTCATGGCCACCACTTGGTCGTGCCACAAAGAAGACACCGTCGCCATCATGGCTGCCTTTCACTTCACTAATGATGGTACTTCACGGAAGCCACCACATGCATTGGTCTTGCCTACATGGAAGCCACCACTCTTGACAATCAGTATATATAAGGAATTTATTACTTTTAAGATTTTTCTAGATTGACTACCAGTGAACCTCTCTTTCAATGTCTGATTTGATCACGTGTTTTAAACTATTGCTATATAACCTGGTCATCAAATAATCAATAAGTCGAAGCATAATAGGTTCCTTGCCTACCATCAACTACCATTATCTGCTCATGAGCTTCTTGTTTTTCTTTCTTTGCTTTCTTTTTGTTCCCCCCTTTCCTCCTTTCTTATGAAGCCAGTACATAAGTTGAATACCACCGAGCAAATATAACACATGAACATCACTGTCAAACAAGTTTGGAATGGAAAGTTATCTTTACCCCCCACTTAATAAGAACGTAGATACACCACAAAACCAAATGCAAAAAAGCAAACTCAAAATGTTCCACTATATTTAGAATGTTAGTACAATACCTGTGTAACGTTAGAGTGGCAGGTCATCTTGTTATGCAATGTGAGTTCAATTTTAAGGACACTGGATACGTATATTACGTTTTTCATGAAATATGCTAGATGGACATCAAATGCTATTGTACATCAGTAATTGCTATCGATAATGACTGTTCCCTTGTATTGATGGATTGAAAGATGATAATTATGAGCTTAAATTATGAAGTTCACTTTCTAATTTCTGGGTATGTAAGTTCTTTGCTTTAATATTCTTCTGGAATGCTCTTTAATCATGTTTCTTAAGAACTTTCTTTTTCAAATTTTTGAAAAGGTTGTGGACTTTGGGGAGAGTGGACCTCTTCGATGTTCTCGCTGCAAAGGATATATAAATCCTTTCATGAGATTTGGTGATCAAGGACGACATTTCATTTGCAATCTATGTGGTAAGCATCATAGATGACATTCAGTAGTCATGCTTCATTGTGTTGCTTGATGTTTTTGCAATTTGGTGCTCATTAATATAACAAGATTATCACCTGTTCACTTTATCTTATAGTTTTTCATTACCTATGCTTTCTAACTTTTTGCCCCTAGAAGTTTATATCAAGTTTGCTTGTACTTTTATGGCTTTAACCAGTATGCTCATCCTTAGGAAGGATGGCAAACTAAGTTCCTTGTAACCATGAGAAAAAGAACTTCCTCTTTCAGAATTATCGCACTTCATATCCCTCTATTTTTTAGAGGAAATTACTTCGATGCCAGATTTCTTTATCTTTTTGATGCAATTTATGCTTTTCTTTTTTGAGTTTTAACAGATACATTTGTCTTTTCATGGCGCTTCCATGTAGCTTTATAATGATGATTATTATTATTATGATGATGATGATGATGATGCGGATGCACTGTTTCTCTTCCCCTTTTCTGGAAGACTATGAATTGTTAATGAAGCACTCTTTCGGCAGGATTTAGCAATGAGACTCCTCGGGATTACTACTGTAATCTAGGGCCAGATGGTAGGCGGCGTGATGCTGATGAAAGACCTGAACTCTGTAGAGGAACAGTGGAATTTGTTGCTACTAAGGAATACATGGTCCGTTTACTTGTCTTTTGCTTCCAAGTTTTTCATTTGTCTTGTTTTAGTTCTCTCTTGTGCTGTGTTACATTGTACTTTTGCTGTTTGCTATTGCTTGCCTTAGTTTCAAAGATATTAATATAAGGGGTTTTTGTGTCAATAACAGAGCTCACTAATGCAACAGAGGAATACTATATAGTGGGCTTTTAGTAACTAGTAGTGTTCTTTATTTTTCATGCCTCTCTGTGTTTAATGTGATGGTTTCACTATTTGCTTTCAAAGATTTTGTCCATGGTGGTATGTATTTTTTTGGGCTTAAATACATATTATTCGTTAAAATACGATATACATTCATGCATACATGTATACTTGCATGCATGTATGCACATATGCATACATACATACAAAGCTTACACATGGAAGCTTACTTTCTTTTTTCTGCTTTTGTCCTAATGCTTTTTCTTAAACATCTTTATGCATATGTGTACATGTTCTTGCCTATGCCTTTGTTGGTGCATGCTGCAAGTTTCTTTGCATGGACATGACATTTAGTTTTCACAGTACACACACAAGTATTAATTGCAGCTTTTTCGATGCTTAGTCTGGAATTGATCATGTGATGCTGAAAACAAATTGAGCTGTGACCAACAGATCCTCCATTCTTCAAGCATGCATGTGCTATAGGGACAGAAGGCAATATTCTCATGTTTGCACACAATAATGATTGCAAGCAAGGTTTTACGTCCTGATGGGATGGTGGCATCCCAGCCATCTCATCCCGTTCCTATGAGAAAATAGGATTGAGATGGGTTCGGGACTTTGAAACCCATCCATGTGGGGAGAGAAGAAGAAAGAGGGAAAAAAAGAAAGGAAGGAAAGACGAAGAAAAAAAAAGCGAAAGAAAAGAAGAAGGAAAATGGAAAAAAAAAAGAAGGGGAGAAGAAAAGGAAAGAAAAAATAAAGGAAAGAAAGGAAGGTAGAAAAAAGAAGGAAAAGAAGGGAAAAAAAGAAAAAAAGGAAAGAAAGGAAAGAAGGAAACAAATAAAGGATATCTATCGGGATGTATGATTAGGATTGTTGTTGGGACAGGAATTTAAAACCTTGATTGTGACCTTTTACATTTGTGTGTGTTGGGTTCAGTCTTGCGATCTTTTGGGTTTAGCATATATGACTGAGCTATGTGCTACAAAACTGTTCTGTTGTTTTATGATTAAACTGAATTTTGTTGCATGTTTGTTTGGTTTCAGGTCCGTGATCCAATGCCTGCTGTGTTTTTCTTCATCATTGATGTCACAATGAATGCTATACAGACTGGTGCAACTGCAGCAGCTTGTACTGCAATCAGCCAGGCCCTTGCAGATCTCCCCGTAAGTCCCATTTCACTGTGTTTATCAATGAATGCTTGGCTTAACTGCATGGATACAGCTCTTTTCCACCATGAAGCAGCGTCAGGGCAATTAAGTGATCCAGTCAAAAATAAAAACTTCTGTAGCTTGTCAGGATTTACCTAGATATTCTTTAGGAAACCTGGATATCTGCTTCTTAACTTCTGTGTGGAAGTAAAGCTTTTAACATACATAGGTTGTCACTGGTAGTTCTGGAATCTAGACATGCTAGTGACAATAGCTTATATAGCTATTCTGTTAGTTTACTTTTAATGGAAAGAAAAAAGGACATCTTGATCAATCACTATTGAGAAATTGTCTTTAGGCTTTTCCAGGCCTTTCAAATAAAGCTATGATGTACTGGTCCTTTCAGTGTTATGTTACTCCTAGTGCATTCCATCTGTCTTATAACCTCTCTTCCCTCATGTTTGCAACAAATATGAGTACATGGCAAGTGAAATGAAAAACATATGGAGCCTCTTTCAGGAAAGGAAAGAAAAAACCAGGGAAGGCTCGAGTTTCATGACGAAATAATTTTATGACATTTTATAAAGCAGCTTTCTGTTTGAAAGGAAAGGTGGACAATTGTGAAAGCTACTTATTTTGGTATCACATTTGTTGTTGATAAAATAAGTTACGTGAGTTTGCCTCTTAGACCTTCTACCAAACATTAAAGGGTTCATTCTTCACTCTTTTTCCACACACCCATACTAGTATTCGAAAGGGACCACTTCTGGATGAAAGGAACAATGAAGCTATCAAGAAAGGTAAAAGCAATAAATAACTAAAGATATATAATTCATCCCCACAGGACAAGAAAATATGAAAAGACATTCCACTGCTAATTAGGCTGGTGTGACTTGAGGTGGTCATGATGTTTTATAATACTATCGCCCCCCTAGAAGATAAAGATGGGAGATGATGGATGCACTTTCTTGGTTTTGCACTTGAAGTTGATGTAAGAAAACCTATTGTTATCGCCCCACCCCCAAAACCAACCAACTAAACATATACCACACTGCAAATAAATTTTACTTCAAACTCTTTGCCTATATACTATGATTATGTTATCGTTTCACTTGCTCCAAATGACAAATATATTGCAAGGATGCTCTATGTTTAGAGCCTAATTAATTCAAAGCTTTCTGTCTCGAGTGCAATTTTTTCCTCGGACTCTCAGTTAAGGTTATGAATAATTGACCAGGCCGTATAATGTATTACCTTCATTCTTGTAGGCAATAAAGTTTTTTTCGAACTTCAATTGGGTAATTCACGTGGACTGGGTTTAAAAAATATGTACTTCTAAACAATTGGCAAAGTTGTGTTCAGATGGCATGTGGTGTGCATACATACAGATAGTGACTAGAGGTCTGTTGATTCAGTGACAAATGAAAGGTTATCTTCTAGATGTTTAAATATTTAAAATCTGATCGAAAATCAGATCCTAAGAATGGAGAAAGAAAAAAGAAAGAGGAGGAACTGCTAAATCTACAACTTTACCAATTGATCTTCAATTTAAACTTAATTTTATGGATGGAGTTCAATAAACTAAAATATAAGGAGGGGAAAAAAAGGAAATTTGACTAATTATTTCATGACATGTATTGATAACCAAGAAAGTATGATCTTGTCCTTTCCTCCTTTTGTTATAGGCCTTTTGATCCAATTAGGTGCCCCAAAAAAAGGGACTTCATAGTTCTTATAGATTGTAAATGATGCAGGACCTACAGTGTGGGGAAAACTAAAGTGATATCACAAAAGATTTAAAGTGGTCAGCTACATACTTCCTCCACTTAAACTGGGCATTTTTTGAGTCCTTAAAGACAAACTATTTTGAGTCCTTAAAGACACAAACTACTAAAAACTTTTTCTTCCATCTTTAAGGTGTGCACATTTTTCTTTATTTCTTTCTTTTTTCTAGCTGTCTTGATATGTCTCTTTTTATCACCACAAAGATTTCTTCATTCCTTTTGATGTCTAGAAGACATTGTTTGGTTTGTGTTGAGCATGTCCTTTCGCCTCTTTTTCTTTTTGCACTTATTTTCCTTCATGAGATCTGAGATTTGTTGCTCATTGTCTTTCAGTAAAATTGAAATGTTCTTTAGAATGGATGTACTATGGGTGTCAAATGTCCAGGTGTCTAGATAGATTAATTCAATGGGAGTGGCATCAAGGAAGCGGACTTAAGGATACATCTATAATAAACAGATGTGTTCATAATTAAGTATCTAATTAATAACCTGTGAGGCTGACTACTACATAATTTGATAAAAGCTACTAGCTCTTCTGTTGATGTTGTTTTAAGCACAATATATATATATATATAATATATATATATATATGTATGTATGTATAGAAGTGCCAAAGTTGAAATGTAATAATGAAAATCATTTGGTTCTTAGATTTAAAGTGTGAATGGGTGTTATGAAGTGTCCAAGTTTTTGACAAATCAAGAAGCTAGATTTGTGAGTGTCCAAGCAACATTGGTCTTCCAACATGTACCTTTATACTCTGTTCTCATAAATAAATTTTTGCCAATAGAAAAATTAACTAACAACCATATTTGACTCTTACCTTGTGGAGCCCAGGGTTTCTTTTGTACCTTTAGTGAAATGCTTCACTTATTTATTATTGTCAATGATGAGAAAGGCTATCCTGCTACCATATCTACATCAAAAAACATGGTCATGTAGCCAATCAGGCTAACTGATTTTTGGAACGTACTTCTCTCTTGGATAAATGAACCAAAGCTTTAAGAGGTCTTGATGTTCAACTTACATGATATCATTTTATTTTCATTTTCATAAAATATATTTTGTTGTGCCATATCTTCTTCCTCAAAGCCATTTTCCCCTTCGTGCATGATGTTAAGAAACTTGATTTGAATACAATCTAGGAACAATTTCTGCACTCAAGTCAAATGATTTCGTGCTTGTACAATCGTTGGCATTTTGTTGTCCACACTTCTAGAAGAGACACAAATGTTAATTGGAAGTGCTGTTTCATGAGCATGATTGCTTAGCAGGGGCAGGGCCAGCAATTTTATCTTGGGGACCCTACATAATGTGTTACCAAAATAAAAAAAAAAGTTTGCTCAACAAGATGTTAAGTTTTTGTTGGCAAATGAATTTAGAAATATAAAAATATAGAATGAATATTTTGAGTTTTGTTGGCATTTGTAAAAGAAATTGTATTATTGTTATTTGGGGCTTAGAAACTTTAGCAATGATTAACATGTTAAATTATGGTTCTTATGGCGATACAATTTTTTGTAGACAAGAAAAAAAGATTACTATGCTACGAAGACCGTAAAAAACAGAGAATCCCCTCTCTACTACAAAGCAAATAAAAAGAATGCCCAACCCTCTTAAAACTAAGATAAGGAAAAGGGAAAAAAAAAATGAACATGCCTGCTGTCAATATTGTTTTGGAATGTGAAATTCAAAGGGGACTGCATTTTTTCTTGCTTTCTTCAACAAGAAAAATGACTTTTGTGTTCTATTACAACTTACAAACAGGCGGGGGAATGTACGTAAATGACATGAAATGTCCTTCACACAATTCTCTTCTTAGTCAATGCCCATATGGTAAGCTGTCTCCACTGAACCACTCTCCACCTTTCTCTCACTCTTCGTTAAGGGACTGTGTGGATGCGTAGTGGGAAGAGCTTGCTAAGGTGGAGAGTGGTTTTCCTCTTGATTGGCAAACTTACTTCTCCCAATCACTAAATTTTAGGGATCGCATAATTCACATTTCCGGTGGAATCTGTTGTCTTGAGAATTCATGGATTGCAGGCCTTTGGCAGCCTCCTTCAACCAATGTGCCTGTTTTTCCTCTCATTCCCTTGAGATGAAGAGAAGCCATCTTAAGATATCACCATATGAGAAATTCTGGTATCTAAGAAGGCCCTAAATGACATACACAATCCAATGGCTTCTACACTCCATCACCAACTCTCTCTCTCTCCCCTTTCTCTCTCTTTGTCATCCTATTGATAATTGAGTTGGTTACTTTTTCCAACATGATTTTAGTAGAACCCAGCTTTTCATGTACTCTTTGCTTAGAAGAGGGATGGGGCAAATTACAACTTAATGAGTCTTTGGTTACAATGAGGGGCCCAACTTATAGAAAGTAAATCATAAGGGTCCAGAACATTGCTAGTGTTTTTCTATGTTTAAAAGAGGCTGTCTTGTGTGAGCACATTTTAGGCTCTGCCCTTGTTGCTTAGGAGGCTTGACATGGAAGATTGTCCCTTCTGTGCTCTACCAACTGATGTACAGCATGTGCTAGACTGGCTCCTCAATTCACTTTTCGTTGCCCTAAATGTTTTCTAAAAATTTCTGTTTGTGTTTGCATGGAGAAGCATGGTGTCTGAACCTATAAAATTAACATCTATGGTCTAGTTGACCATATAGACCATGATCCATATGGGGAATATAGAAGCTGGATTTTGACTATTCTGATTCAGATTGGTTTTAACCAAGTAATTATCCTGGTTTGCTTTTTTGACTAAGTTCTGTATTGAGAACAAGCTGAAGTCATCTCCTTAGTTTATGCTGCTAAGAGAATCTTGCATCAAGTTGATGTGGTTTATGTAGTTTACTGCATCATAATCTTTGAGAAAGAATTTCTCTCAGAAGACCTTTATCTTTAGTCATGAAAATTTTGCATCATTTTTTTTTTTTTTTTGTGTGTATTTGCTTCTTCTTCTTCTTGAAGCATATGTTCTAGCTTTTCCCTCTGGAGCATGATGCAGCCAAACAAGTACTTTTTGACAATTCCCGCAATAAAAAGTTCCTTGATTTGGAATTTTCTGTTTAAGTTTAGAATATCAAACTTCAAATTGTATTCTTGCTCTTTGTATTGTTGGGCTCTAACTTTAATTGCACACATTATGTCTAAAGAATTCATTATCAGATTTTTCTTGTGAAGTGCCATGGTATGGAAAATGAACTTACTATTGGTTCTTTGAATTCATTGGTGTCAATCTCCTGTTGTTTTTTTTTTTTTACAAGATTGCATAGGTGATCCAGCTCTTCTCTGGTTAAACTCAGTTTTCATCCTTTGGTCTTATTGTCATGATCCAACTATTTTGATTCATTGTACCACCGGGTGCTACCAATGCAATGATAAAATCTGCTCAAGATAGAACTAGAACATTGGATAGTGGTTTGATAATCCATGTGAAAAAAATTGTTTAGGAAAAATCAGGAGTAATGTTAGTGTTTGTGGTAGTTCAATAATCCACGTGGAAAAAATGTTTAAGAAAAATCAAGTATAGCTTGCTTGGTTGTTGGGCATGATCCTTTAAATGAAAAGACCTGATGCAGAGAATTGTTTTGCAGGGAATTAGTTCATCGATCTGAGAGTTTGGTTAGGACTAGGACTTCTCAGAGTTTCTGAGATCTTCTTTTCCTTTATTCTCCTTCATATTTGGCAGTCATAACATACTGTAGGTGTTAAGGATCAGTTGATCAGATTGGTGTTTTCTATAAGCAGTTAGTCTTTGCTGCTTTGGAAAATCACAACAATGCCGCAGATAAGTGGCTAAGCAATTAAAGGACTCCCTCATTGATGAAACAACCAATCAAAACCTTGACAAAGTTGAAATAAGGATCATAACCATGCTACACTCATTCCTCTCATGGAACAAAAGCCCTACTACCTCTTAACTCTTAACCATTAGTACTTTTTAGGCACTGTGGGCCCTTTCCTGTCACTGGTTATATCAGAAAAGGTACTAGATTCCCTGCCATTATCCACTTATATTGTTGTCAGTATTGTGACAAGTCATGATTTTGTCATCTCTCAAAACTATTGTCATGAGTATCTGACTTTACAACGTCATTGTCAAAATCATGGCTGATGCTTTTTCTTAAAGAAATATGATAATCACCATATAACTGTATGGTGAATAGAGAGGTAAAATGGCTGTCTAATTCCTGGATTGTCTACCTGTTGGTCCTGATACTTTAACCCGCTTACCAAATACTTAAGCTCTCTGGGATATTTCTCATATATCAGAAGTTGTGGGCAGCTAACTTGTTGAGCATGAAGGTTTTAGTTTCCATATAATAATCCTAGAACTAGAGTCATACACTTCTTAACACAGCTTATGAGCTTTTGCTAATAGAAGGGAATCTTGTAGTTTGATGTGCCAGTTTTCTCAATTAATTACTTACCATTAGAAAATGTTTCAATTAATTACTGTGCATTAAAAGGTGTGCAACTGCCCCTAGTCTCGATGTTAGACTAATTTGCTTGAAAAGCATGACGTTGCATTATTGTATCCAGTAATTAACACTGGCTCATTATTGTTGTTATGTGATGCAGGTAGACTATTTTGCTAATGTTAGCTTCATTTTTAGTGTTATAGTTTTGTTGTTATCATGCCAATGTGGTCATGCTAACATTATGATGAGATCAACAATGACATCAGCATAAGCAAGGATATAAGTCCTGGTGGAATGGCAGTATGTCCTACAATCCCAAGTGTCAGGATGGGATAAGGCAGGACAGGGACTGGGAAAAGACAAGACATCCACCATCCAGAGTGGTGCATCCCATGGATGGTGGTGCATCCCATTCCATGGAAAAACTCGGATGGCCCCATCCAATGGGATTTGAATCATGGAACAGATATATTAATAAAAAGTTAATTATGGGTTTTAGTTTCTACTTGGCAGTTTTTAAATCATTCTTTGTCATCTTAACTAGTAACGACTTGCCACATCAGCTGGATCACTTTGACCACTGCTAGAATTATGTTTTGGAGATTGATGGAAGGAATCAACCTATAACATATATTTTCTATTTGCCTTTCTTTTCTAATAATTATTGTCTAATTAAATTTTTCATCAATGTTAATGTCTTGATACAAGCTTTAGTTTCCATTTGTATTCACCCATTATTTTGCATCTTGCAACTTTTATGAGCAAGAGAGACTGGAAGGTGTTCAAGTTATTTATTGAAATTTGTTGCCTCTTTGCAGGAAGGTCCTCGAACAATGGTGGGCATAGCGACCTTCGATTCATCTATTCATTTTTACAATCTTAAACGAGCATCACAGCAGGTAATGGAGATGTTTTTATCATGTCTTACAAGCATCTGAGAGCTGGCATGAACTTTTATTTTTGTAGAGCTATTAAGAATCACCTATTTCTCTTGTTATGTTGTCTTGCATCCATGGAAATTTGAGTTCAGTCAACCCTTCCATGGGAGTTGTGCAGTTTACATGTTACACTCAGGCCTGACCAGTAAGATGAACAAAATATGCTACCCACAGAACACAAATGTTGAATAAAATATGCTACCCACATAACACAAATATCTACAGAATGTTTCAGTAGAAAGGACCTGCTGGGGACAAAAATTGAGTGGTAAAAACCTCAAGAAGGATGATATCATGTTTACGAAGTAAACCTTGGGAATTGAGTTCAAATGTTTGTATCCTGGTCGGTTCATGTGCAAGTTTTTATGTCAATATTTACCTTATGTTTTTACTAAAAATTAAAATTTGGCTGGGCTCGTGTGCCTTGAGTCATCTAGTAGATACAGCATGTGCACTGTATTCTTTGGCAAGGTCTGTATTGTTTGAGGAAACATTTTTCTAGACTAAATTCTGGATTAAATGTCTCATAAAATATGAAAAGATTATTTGCTAGGTACATATTCAAGTCTAGATTGTCTATGCACTGTTAAACATTGTCATGTTGCACGCATATCATCATTTTGATGCTTATCCAATAGCAGACAAGCATTGTGGAAAAGCTACAAAGAAATCTCTCAGCATTTCTTCACTTACAAAGTCTCTGAGGATATGGAGTTAGATACATTTGCACAGGATGCTATTGATACTAATGGATTGCATGAAATGATTCTTTTATTTTATTAATTCTTACTACATTTGCAGCCTTTGATGCTCATTGTTCCTGACGTACAAGATGTTTATACACCCCTTCATACCGACCTGATTGTTCAACTTACTGAGGTTTGGATTGCTTTTTTTTTTTTTAAAACTCTGACTTGTACTTGCATTCCTCTGTCAGCAAAGTTTTTCATGCTTAGAGAACTTTCTTGTTTTATTCTGAGGATTTAGTGCCGTCAAAATTTGGAGCAATTGCTGGATAGCATCCCGAACATGTTTGAAAATAACAGAGTCGCTGATTCTGCTTTTGGTGCAGCTATCAAGGTATGCATTTTGTTAAGGTTGTTCACCATCCTGACTATGCTTGTTCCTCTTTCTTTCATATTTTAATTTCTAAGAGCTATTTACATGGGGATCTGAACTCTCTGATGCTGTATAGTTATAAGATACTGAAGCTTTACACTTTTCTGTAGTACTAGGGGCATTGGCTGTGGAATAAGAGTGGGGTTATTCTTCCAAATGGGGGATATCCTCGCATAACACCAAAAAGGATCATGGAAAGGGGCTTGTAACATGTGAGGGTATAAGTGGGCCTGCAGAATATACATCTATTCCACCAAAATGGTTGAACAGACTTCTATCACGGAATAGGCTTACCCTTATTCCCTTCTTCGATTACCATTTGCCTATATTCAAAAAAGTGAGAGGGCAATCTCGTTTTTGTGATAAAAATCCTTACTATCTTGAAGTTCAATGTGTATTAATGCCCCTTATTTCCCGCACTTATCCATCCTATCAGATGCCAAAAAGGTCGTATTCTGTCGTATAGGTCTCTTCCTTCAACAGTGGAAGGATATTCCTTCCAAAATATATTTTGCAGCCAAACAAGTCCTAAATTCAAATTAATTGGGTGATTAAGAGCTTTACTTAAAAAATTATAAATATATTTTTCAAGGTTTTCTATACCGTGCCGAACCGGCCGGTACACCCGTATCGCACCGGACCGGCAGGGAACCAGTACGATTCGGCCGGTAAATTCGGTACACGGGCGGTATGAAAGAAAAAAGGAGAGAAAGTGAAAGAGAGAGAGAGGAGGAGAGAGAGGGAGGTGGGAGCCGTCGGAGGCTGGCGGTGACCGGCTACGCCGCCGGAGGGCTTCCGAGTCCCGTATCGTCCGATAGGACTTTCAAAAGAGCGAGAGAGAGAGAGAGAGAGAGAGCGCTCGGAGGGGGGACGAGGGACCTACCGGACGGACGGCGCCTCCGTCGCGAGGGCCCCAGTGGCCGGCGAGTCGACGCCAACGGCCTGAGGGCGGTCGAGCGGGCGGAGCCCCTCTGCGACTCGTCCTCTTCTTCTTTTTCGAAACAAACGACTGTCTGTTTTGATTTTTTATTTTTTTTGGTTTTAAAATTATGAAGTCGGCAACCTAGTTGCCGACTTAAGGGATTTTTTTAAAAAAAATACAAAAATCGTGAAGCCGGCAAACTATTTGCCGACTTCACTTAAAACTAGGTTTTTTAAAAAAAATTGCGAAACAGGGGCGACGCCCCTGTTTTACACCTGCGGCGCCGCGCGCGTGGATTGCGCCCTCCGGCGACCACGGCAGTCAGCCGGAGGCCATCCGGCGGCCCCGCCGACTCCTTTCCCTCTCTTTTTCTTTCTTCCTCTTTCTCTCTCTCTATTTCTCTCTCTCTCTTTTTTTCTTCCGATTCGGGTCCGCTTGCCTTCGTCGGTTCGGTACGGCACAAAACCGTATCGATTTGTACCGTCGGCCGGCCGATACGGCCGGCGGTACCGGTTCAGCATACCTTGGTATTTTCATATATACATATGTGGAGTGATGCTCAATCCTTAGTGTCAGAATCCATAATGTTAGCTATTTTTCTCAAAGAAAAACAGACTAATCTTATATATTTATCTTCAATCCATTTCAGGCTGGGTTCCTGGCTATGAAACCCACAGGTGGAAAGCTTCTTGTGTTTCAATCAGGCAAGCCTCACAGTACATTTATTTTTATTTGGTACTAGAACAAAATCATGCATTTTTTGCTCATTATCTCAATCATCTGCACATCTTGTAGATTTAAAATTTTCTTGTCTCTCAGTTGGTTTTGGGTTCGGTTCTTGATTTAACAAAATATTTAAGTAGAACTGTAGGATGAATGCTTTTTAGAAGTTTTAAAATTCTTCTACTATAAGAACTGTCATATTTCATTTTTTCATAGAATGTTTGAGACTCTGGAAGTAGGAGTATTGATCACTACATGTCAGCATTTTTTAACTCCCAATTTGGTGATAGCATGGGGATCTCAGTTTGCTGGCTTTGCTTGAAAACTACTGCCATAGTTTACATGCATCTAGTTGAGCAAAAGCTTCCAGCATGTTGTATGCTGGTGTAGCAATAAATTGGCTAGAATTGGGCTTGATGTTACAAGCTTATGAACAGTTTTTTAACCGAAGCTCTGGCAGAAAAGGGGAAGAAACTTACAGGCTTATGAACAGTATATTAACCAAGCTCCGAGAAAAACCTCTTTGTCCCTATGGTTTCTGTTGCTGCCACTTTCCTGACCTAACTTCAGTTATGTTGATCAAATTTGCAATTTTTCTTGTGAAAATCAAGTTTTAGAAGAAAGAGAAAGAAAATAACTATTTCAGAATTGAATCCTCCTTCCCCTTCCCTGCCCAAGAAAAACAATGAGTCATCTCTTCCCATCTTCATTCTCGTTAGCACATAAAATTGTATGGCGGCTATGGCCCATGTGAGAAAGTCGATATGGATGCATATCGGCATCCAGATTAACTAATGGACTTCCAATTACCTGGTTGATTTGGTTATCTCCAACAAAGCTGGTGAAGTGCTGCATAAGATTAGATTTTTATGTGAAAAAAAAGTCTCTTAAATTTGAAGTGGCCTTTGGAAGAGCTGAATGATACGGTGAACAAGGATTAAAAGCTCCACAATGCTACTTTGGGTGTAAAGGCTGACATAAATATGTTGGGTATATAACATGCTTATAATGTTCTAACTTGTCCACATTAATATATTTTTGCTGTATTTGGTTACTAATGGTACTGTGCAGCATAATTTTATATCTGATAATTCTTTATAATTTATAATATCTTTATGATAGATAAGAAATTTAGAGATGCAGGTAAATAATCAGGTGAACCAAGTGCAAATACCATTCAGTTTATGAGAAAGAGGGAAGACCACGAAACTGTAAATGGTTCATTGCTGAAGCTAATGAACACTTTAAAGGTGGACATGATTTATCAGAATCTCACTTAAGTGTTAAAAATCGGTAAAATGCACAGGTTAACAACTAAACTGTCTTAGGCTTATAAAATACTAATAAAGGTTTAGAAATATCTTTGGAGACATGGGTTCTTGTTATTTACTAGCTAACCTAATGAAAACTCCAGGACAAGGAAAATGCAAATGGTTGGAGGTTTACTACTGCACTAGCTAATGGGGATATATATGATGTAGTTTGTGAATTAATTTTGTTAGAACAATTTAAATTGGGTTAGAGGGTGGTGGAACAATGACCAGGGGACATGCCAATTGGTTTTATTGCAGGAAGCTTACATCAATGTTTAAAATAAAGGCTGCCAATGACCAGGGGACATGCCAATTGGTTTTATTGCAGGAAGCTTACATCAATGTTTAAAATAAAGGCTGAAATAGTGGTTTTTCACTAATGTGATTATTATTATTATTATTATTATTATTATTATTATTATATAAGTATTATTATTATTATTAGTAATTTGAAAGCCACAGTAGTTAAGTCCTTTCATTTGTTATTTATGTATTAACTGATGTTCAAACATAGAAGGTTGGTTTGTTTATTTAATTTTTAGATGATGAAGTAGTGTTAGGGGGAGATGATCAAAGTTGGTTAGAGGTGGAAACCTTGGAGATAAGGGTTAGCAATTATGAAACCAATGTTTGAAAACTGGTCGATTCAGTTTGTACATCTTGGTATATACTGTGCAAAGTGCCAACCCTAAAACAAAACAGTGGGGTTTGTTTCAGGCAAATACCAACTGAACCACTTGAACTGACCCTGAATTGGGTGATTCAAGGATAGATCACGGTCACCTTGCTGCCAAGTCTGAATTCATGCCTAGACCGAGCGGTATCTGCTGCTAGGGAATAATTTCTCGTGGGGAGAAAGGCTTGTTCTCAATTTGTAGATTGAAACAAGCAAAGGGAAAAAGGTTTGTTCTCAATTTGTAGATTGAAATGGGCAAAGGGAGATTCTTGAAGCATCCAATGTCAATCATCACATGATTCAACCTTTAATGTTCGAATTATGGTGCTAGAACAACCATGTTTTTATTTGAATTTCAGACGAAGTAAAGAAATAGGAAATCGAGTTGTAAAGTGGATAACTTGAGAAATTTAATTCAAATTTGGGTAGAGATCAACCTCTTGTTAGATGTCGAACTAAATACAACAAAATGATTGCTAATTTAAGGATTCCCACCAGCTGTTAGTACAAGAAGAAGGGGAGAACATTGATTTGTTTATGCTCCTACGTAATTTTTTCTTAAGTGAAGTGTCTTTATGAAAAACCTGGATGCTATTTCTAATTGTTCATTATGTTATGAGTATGCACGTTATAGATCTTTATCGCAAATATGTTATATGCTCCAATTTATATGATCTTTTTTTTTTCTTTTTTGACAATTTGAATGTCATTGACTTCAGCGCACACAGAAGGTCATGCTTAGGACACTTAGATCAACACCCCTGCTTTATTTCTTACAAAAACATACCATTGAGACTGGAAAACATGATAGATTTTGGAGGGCACAAATGCCGTACCAAGGGTTTATTTGGGGGCTATCTATACATAACTATTGATATCTTCTGTCAGCATGATCCTTGATACAACACATGCGATACCCACCCTTGGTCAATATAGGTTTGATTCTTGATATTTCAAAGCTTTTATTGGGAAAAAAAGACTTTACTCCAAACTAAATGGTGCCCTATTATTATAGTTGAATTAGGGATGAAAATGTCAAATGGCAATTATTATAGTTTTGCACCCAAGTTTCATTATTTGCAAGTTGCAACTATTCATCTGCCCTTGCTGATACACTTTAAAATGAAACATGTATTATTATGGTACCTAAGGTGCTTCGTTGATTATAATTTTCAACCTTTTGGGACCAATTTAGGCAGATGGGCAGAAAATTGGGTGTCTGTATCTTTGTTTTGTATACATGTATGTAATCCGTAATGTGTATGGCCTCAACCTTTTTAGTTCATGGGTGTAAAGTTTGCTTCATCTCTTTTTTGGTTGTATTTTGTTATATTTAATAGAATAGCTTCTGATTATATTTTGTTCCTTGCAGTCTTGCCATCAGTTGGTATTGGGTCTCTTTCCTCCAGAGAAGCAGAAGGAAGAACAAATATTTCTTCAGGAGATAAGGTTTTACGATACATAGCTTCTAATATTCTTGTGCTCTTGATTGTCAGATTTCTTGTACATTTGCTTATACATTAATAATGGTATTTTGTGGATACTTATTAACTACGAGCTTCAAGGGACTCAGCCATTGCAAAAGATGCCAGAATCTGGAATCGTCGTGAACCCTTGATAGTTCTGACTCGAAAAAAAAAATTCATGACAGTTCAGCTATTCATTTTTAGAATGTCTTTAACTTTTTATCCATAAGCTGACTTGCAGTTAGATCAGTGTGGCTTGATTCTTAATTTTCCTGTCCTTAATATTCTTAATTTTACTGTGGCACTTTATGCTTCTAGTAGAAGTCTAAATGATAAAATTAACTTTCTGATTTGTTTGTAAGTTATTATAGGCCTAAATAGATTCCATCATAAATTCAAGTCTAAATGAAAGTTGAATAGGCAAACATTCTTCACTGGATTTCAGGAGGCCCATAAATTGCTTCAGCCAGCAGACAAGACTCTAAAGACAATGGCAATAGAGTTTGCTGAATATCAGGTGATTTTATACAAGTAACCGAGCTCAAGTTTGAAACGAATCTATCTTGGATGTAGGCAAAATAATAACATAACATTTTCCAGGTTTGTGTGGATATATTCCTTACGACCCAGACCTTTGTGGACATCGCTTCTATCTCTGTTGTTCCAAGAACTACTGGAGGACAGGTAGTCTTTCTTAGCTCTCGTGTTTTATCAAAAATTATGGCAAAGGGCACCGTTTTACCTGTTAATAAAATCAATGGAACTGAAACATTTTATATTTATGACATCTGTAGATATTCTTCTGGGTACAAATGAGTTAGGTGATAATTTTTTTTTTTTTAAACATCGAATGTGTTATGAATCAAAGATAACAAATTATAAATTTATTTTGAGGATGTACTGAAATGAAAGAATGAAGCCACATAATACCATGAATGTGGTGATAGGTGTTGTTTCAGATGTGGGTGCGTTTGAGAAGTAATTTATATTCTTTTTCCTTGTTGCAGGTTTATTATTACTACCCATTTTCTGCGCTTTCCGATACTGCTAAACTCTACAATGATCTTAGATGGAATATCAGTAGACCCCAAGGTTTTGAGGCTGTGATGCGCGTAAGATGCAGCCAGGTAAGTCTTATGAGAGATGTACTTGCTAGAATTAATGGTTATATTTTTAAACTAAACTTGCCTTGGGCCATGAATATTGTTTTCTCTATTTTACTTCTTCATAGGGCCTTCAAGTTCAGGAGTACTCTGGAAGTTTTTGCAAGCGCATTCCTACTGATATTGATCTTCCTGCGGTCGGTACTCTTATATTTTTTAAGCTGTTTTCTGACTTCGGAAATCATGCTGCTGTGAATTTATTTCACATTTTGAATTTCTTAACAAATCATTTGAAGGGTTGAATCGATTTTAAGTAGTCAGGTACGAGTAGATAACTGGCAAGATACCAGGACTAACCTACTATGTTATTGGCCACCAAAAACTATTCTTCTGTTGCTGTCATAAGATTTTAGAAATGATGGCTGAATTTATCCAGGCTCTTGTATGTTTTCATAAATAATTATGATTACATGAATGAGCATGTGAGCACTGATAAATCATGACTTTGTTTCTTAATAGCCGGAATCTTCTACCTAGGTTAATGCACCAATTCAGAATCTTCCCAGAATCTTTAACTCACACCTGCTTCCTAAGCCCTTCCCTACTAGAAGGTCTAAAATATCCACTTCCCAGCACCCACTTCCTCTTCTATTTTAGCAACATGACAAGATTGAATTGGAAGCTTCTCTCTGCTATATCATGTCATGCAATCACTCACACACGCATGCACACACGCACGCACGTATATGTATATATATAAAATCTTTGTTGTCCTTGCCCTTTTTGTATAATAGCATCAAGATATGGAAATCAATCACACCATGTTTTTTCCAATATGACAGTTTTTATTAAACTCATATACCTACACATCTTTGACTTATCTGTCAAGTCAACTAATATAAAGATAATATGCATATTTAACATAATACCTTGTTTATTAATTGGATTTTTGGTAAAGATAAAAGTAGAACTTCTGTTTAAATTGCGATTACAAAGTGAATAATTATTCGAAAAGGGGAAAATGATTGATGATTAGAATCGTGTCCTTAAAACTAAGCTACTTTTGTAAAGCTGCATTCTTGATCAAGAATTATAAATACTTTATTAATCTTGAAATATATGATGAATTCCTAATTTTACTGAATTGGATGTCCAAATACAGAGCAGGATCTGCTTTCACATACACTTCCATTCAACATTGCTAACCTATCCCTTTCACTTAGTTTTTACCAAAGTTTGCCATACCGGTCGATAACGGTGTGTAATGATCATATCATACCATACCGGTACCGACCGGTATACGGTTTGGGAGTGTACCAACACTCGGTATGCCAAATCGGATACTATGCCACATTCCGACACTATAATAGAACGGCAGCGGTACTATTGCATTTAACTCTTCTCTGATCGGTCCCATTTTGAATATTTCATTAAGACCGATCTTCTAATTTTTTCATTTATGGGGAAGTTTCGTCCTCCCTACTGATGTATCTGATTCAAACACTTTTTACAATGTCAGTTAGAATAGGATTTGCTAACACTGAATTGATATGACAAGACGTCTATTCTGCTTTATTGTTACATTGCATATTGATTTGCAGCCCTAAGAAAGCTTGTTTGACACAGATCGATTGCGACAAAACCATAATGGTCACTTTCAAACATGATGATAAGTTCCAGGAGGGTTCAGAATGTGCTTTCCAGGTATGATTAAAAACTTACGTGCAAAGATGAGCACTGCTGCTTTCACATCGTTCAACTCAGTTCTGTTGTGCCTTGTACAACCTAGCTTACACTTCATGTTTCAATTATTAACATTGTGTTTAACTTTTGATGGCAATATCATCTATTACTTTAGAGAGTTAATCTTGTTTACTATTGCTTCCTTGTCCAGTGTGCAGTTCTTTACACTACAGTGTATGGGCAAAGAAGAATTCGAATTATAAATCTCTCGCTTCCTTGCACCAGCATGCTTAGCAATCTGTTTCGTTCAGCTGATCTGGACACTCAGTTTGCCTGTTTTCTGAAGCAAGGTAAAATATTCTTAAGTATTGTTGTTTGCTCTTGCAGTAAATGACTTTTTTCATTGTTCTGCATCCTACAGCTGCAAATGGCATCCCAACTAGTCCTCTATCTCAAGTTCGGGATCAAATAACAAACCTCTGCATCAACATCTTACACTCCTATCGTAAATATTGTGCAACTGTATCATCATCCGGACAGCTAATTCTTCCGGAGGCTCTTAAGCTTTTGCCTCTATATACCCTAGGTATTTCCCCAGCCTGAGGTTAAAATGTTTCTGGTACATACTCTATGCTGCGCATGAAAGAACTTGTTTGCCTATCTTTAATAGTTGATATAATAGTTCAAGCATGAATATAATTATCATTATCAGTGTTACTTCGCATGAAATATCAATCAAGTTGTCAACTGAACTCTAATTTAAATTGTTCTTTGTTAAATTTACTGAGTTCATTATTGATTGTCTTGTTCATGAACCTGACATTATTAAATTTTCTTGGTTACGTTCATACACATCTATGCATGTTATGTAGGTGTGCACCAAGCCTTATCCCAATGATAAAGATTGGATTTGGAGAAGAACTGAAAATGGGGCACCCAGTCCACACCACTGGTCATTATCTGTAGAACGAAAAATGCCTACAAACCAAAAAAATCACATGCTTTGGTGGTCTTTAACCTATGCACCAAGTGGGTGCAAGAATGCATGCATATATGCATGTATACATATTATGCTGCTATGCATGTAATCAAGCCTTATCCAACAATAAAGTATGTCATAAATGCACTGGTGCACTGCCTGTGACCCATTGGCATGATATGTGCTTTATGGCATACGTTAGCATGGGCAAACACTAATGTTTGTAATCAGATTCTTGATTTGATTACCTGACCCTGTCAAGGTTTTGGCTTAAGCAAGACTTAAAGGAGGGTTGGCACTCATCTTGGAGGAGGGCAATGGAAAGGGGCTGATGGCATGGCAGATGAGGTTCATTGCAAGTGGAGTCTGGAGGCAAGTGGATGTGGTAGAGGTACACAAGAGTGGAGGGAGCTGACAATGGTTGAGGGACCTAGGGAGTCATAACATTGTTTCCAATGATGGTTTAGAGGGAGGATGGGGCAATTTTTGATTGCTTAATATAGTTTTATTTCACCCTTTAAATCCATAGAATATCTTAATTTTGAGTAATTTGACCCAAAAGAAAGGTATATGGAAGGAAGCTTATTGATTGTTTCTTTGTTGTAAGTGGTTGTGGAAAGAATCTATATAGAAGAAGCTTATTGAGCTGACAATGGTTGGGGGACCTAGGGAGTCATAACATTGTTTCCAATGATGATTTAGAGGGAGGATGGATGGGGCAATTTTTGATTGCTTAATATAGTTTTATTTCACCCTTTAAATCCATAGAATATCTTAATTTGAGTAATTTGACCCAAAAGCAAGGTATGTAGAAGAAGCTTATTGAATGTTTCTTTGTTTTAAGTGGTTGTAGAAAGAATCTATATTTTCAACAAGATAGGAGAGAGATTGAAAAAGGAAAAAAACCCTAGCTCTTAGTTCTGAAACAACAAAATCTCAATTTTCTTTACTCTTAAAAGTTGAAAAAAAATTTGATAAGATTTAAACCCTTGATGTTTTGAAAGTTTGCTAGTGATGATTTGGACATTGCATCAGTCAGAAACTAATTCATCTTAAAGAATGGAAATGCAATAGCTTTAGTTTGCAAAAAGATGACTTGTATCTGGATCTTAGAATTCGAGGATTATATGATCTACAGTCCATATCTCATTTTCCATACTGATCTTAATCTAGGGATCTGATCCAGATCACTGAGGTCCATTTAGGTCTGGATCATACCAGACTGTGGTTTGTAAGATCCTGACGACAATTTGTGATCAAGTACGCACTAGTGATGGATGTGACCAATGGTATGCAGTTGTTAGATGCTACCCAGGCAAAAGAAGAGGGGGTTGGGAGTGGTCAAAGAGAGGGTGTTGAGAGAAGATAAAATAGGTCAGGGTCGGTGGTTGAATTTGTGGAATATATTATATTATACATTTATGTGTGGTTTTACATGCTATTATAAATTAAATCTAAAAGATGATCTTCAATGTCATATTGGTACTGGTTACATTAGTGTTAGGTGTGTCAACATTCACTCTGATTTTGCTCGCTTGTTTCCTTGCGCAATATTGCCATTGTGACACTAAGCAATATTGCCGTTGTCAGACTAAATCAACCTTGTACATGTAGAATGACAGAAATGCTGTATACCTGCCTGCTAGTGACTTTGATTTTGTTACTTTGTTATGTTCCAGCTCTGGTCAAAAGCATTGGCTTGCGAAATGATGGGCGGTTGGATGACCGCTCCTACTGGGTCAGCCATGTTGCTTCACTTCCAATTTCGCTTGCTGTTCCTTTGGTGTATCCTAGGATGATATCTATTCATGACCTGGTTTCAAAGGTACTGATTAGTTAATATTCTGAAAAAAATCTGCAAACAATGTACTGTATTATTATAGTAAATCCATGTTTAAATTTGAGTTTTTCTGATGTGACAGGAGGATGACGGATCTCTTTTATCAGCTACAATCCCTTTATCCAGTGAGCATGTAAATGATGATGGAATTTATCTGATGGAAAATGGTGAGGATGCTGTAATTTATGTAGGAAACATGGTGAATCCAGATACTCTCCAACAATTATTTGGAGTTTCTTCTGCGGACGGAATTCCAACCCAGGCATGCGTCTAAACCTTCTGCGACTTAGTAGTTAAAGTCAACCTGTTTCAGTGTGGTCTTTGCATATACATATATAGCTGAACTTTGGAGCTTGTTCTCTGAATTTGGTCACTTTTGGTTATCTGATGCATCAAAATTTCAAAGAAATCCAATGAAAGCTCGAACAGCTCCTCCATCAATTCACATCTTGATCTACACTCAATGTAAACCCATAGATTAGGGGTTATACAGAGGCATCTCTTTTTAAAATATGGAAACTGTGATTCCATCCACCTCTCTCGCTTCCTATCCACCCCTATCCTCTTCTATCATACCATATCCAACTTTCTAGGTTTGGGTATTCTTCTGGAGGATCTATTTGGCATGCCAAACACCTGTGGAGTTGTTTTTCAGAAGACTGCATACAACGCATTAAAGACCTTAATAATGAATCAGGATTTATCAGTGTGTTAAACAGAATTTATTTACTGGATTTGCAATTTTGTATGGCCAATGAATCTTAAAATCCAGAATTATAAAAACAAGTTGTCTGTTTTAGTCTCTACCAGATGGTGGTCGACCTAAATCCTTAACATATGGTTATGGTTCTATCATATGCCTGTTATTGCATTCATGCAGCTGAGAATTGCTTTAATTGACTGAATGTTTGTTTTTAGTTGCCTTTGCATAATAAAGTCATTTTGATGGTAAAGTGGCAAGCCTGTAAGTGATTAAAAAGGAAATTCAGACTTGCAATACTTGGTAGTAATGCTGCTCCATAGCAACCATCTGAAGCAGCCAACTACCACCCAATATTATGGCCTGGTATCTTATTATTAAAGCCTCCTCTGTGGGTTTTGATTTAAGCTAGGGTCTATTGTAGAATTTGCATGTAGATTAAAATCAAACAGGAGCTCTCATTTTGGAAATTAAGTAAATATGCTTGAAGAACAAAGGAGTTTTTTATCTCTGGATGACTGAAGTATGTTAAATGATCACATCCTTCCTTCCGCAATTCATGATGGGATTCGATAATCTCTTTCTGATTGAGCTTGAAGGAAAATTTCATATGTGCCAGAGGTGTACAGCTAGGTAAGAAATATGGTAGGACATTTCGGATCATTTACCAGATTAGGCAAAGCAGTTTTAGCTCATGTATCCTCTGCATGCGTAATTCTTGGTAGCTTGATGCTGGGATAATCATTATGTTCATGAAGCTGGTGATTGCCGATATGCCTGCATCTAGGTGGGGAGGCTGGTTATTTTACCTTGTACAAGTGAATTTCTCAAGTTCGGTTGTCTGTGGATACTTCTGCTGTCGATACAATTGCAGTGTTTGGTGGTTTGGATTGCTGGTCACACCTGATCATTTCAAAGCATAGTTGCTTAACATTTTTACTATAGGATTTGTAAATTCTCTATTTATCTTCTTTCACCTTGAGACTGCTTGTACAGCTAAGGTGCATTCTCCTATGACCTGAACTTAGCAATTTTCCCGGAAGTTAACCATGACAAACCTATTTCAAAATATTTACTTTGGCTTCATTACTACCTGAGGTCATGAACATGCTTTTCCAGAGAATAATGAATTTTCTCTTTGGTCTTTCGGCATAATTGCTGCAATCAACATTGAGGCTAAAATACCATAGTGCCACCACGAATCGCAGGTTCCATTGTTTAACAACTGATGCCTTTGTGCTATGGTGTCAGTCATTTATGACTAGAAACTTTTTCTTTTTTGTAAGATGACTTGAATCTGAAGCCTTAATCAGGTATTTGGTTTTGCCAAATAAGAGACTTTTTTTTTCTTTTGTATGACCTCCTGATCTTCAAATTATGAATCCCTCAATTTTTCCTATCCGAAGCATGAAATTCAATAAGATAAAACATGCTGGTTTTATCACTATGGAATACTATGAACTTACGTTGATATGCACTTTAGTTATTTAAAAATGACCTAGCTTTGAATCTATGGGTGAACCCTCACTTTTTATTGTTTAGCTTTTATATGTGAAGTAGGTTTTTTGTATATGAATCCCTAAGCTTTGAGTGATATTTCCCTGAATGTTCAGTCTCTGAAATATTATTGGACAAATACTAAAAAATGTTATATGCATACAGCACACCATAGGCATTGAATTTGTTGAACAATTTCCTTGATAAATATGTTTATAAACAACTAATAAGTCCATCCAATTTTATTGAAAAAGAAGTGCATGCATCTGATATATTCCTTCATTATACTAGTAGATTCATATTGTAAAAGTTTAGAATCATCAGCCATGCTTCTCTTTTCCTGGTTCAACATGGGGTGTACTTCTGATTCATTTCATTGTCCTCGCAGCTGGTACTGCAGCAATTTGATAATGATCTTTCAAAGAAACTAAATGATGTTGTTAACGAGATTAGACGCCAGAGATGTTCATACTTGCGGTATGGCAAATATTCTGCTCTCTGTAATTTTAGCTTTCGGTAGTTAAAATAGCAACATTGACAATAAGAACTTTTGGTGCAGTTTTCGATTATGCAGAAAAGGAGATCCATCAGGTTGGTTAACAAACCCTTGCTTTCAGAAGTTTCTCCAATAGTAACGAGGCATAGATGTGTTTTTCTGTTCAATGTTTGCCAAAACATATTATTTGAAGTTATTCAAAGTTGTTTTATTTGTTGCACAATCTTTAGCAAAGTACACGATATCTTGCTGATTTATGTGCCGAGTAACTGCTGTTATTGCTAACACTTGCACTGGACTTCTAAATTTGCAGGTATGTTTTTCTTCTCATATATGGTTGAAGACAAGGCTCCTGGTGGCCTTTCCTATGTTGAGTTCCTTGTACATGTCCATCGGCAAATACAAACAAAAATGGCATGAGGCTTAAGACCTGTTCATCAAGTTTTGGTTGCTATGTGATCTTCATATGTGAAAGTTCCATCCAAATTGGAGATGGATAGAAGACGAGCATGAGATTATCCTGACAGATGCACATGCTTCGTGCTGTTGATGCCAACTGGTCCATTTAAATAGGAACAGGTGCGGGATTTTTGTGCTTGCAGTTTTTACAATTATTAGGACTTGGAGATAGGTGATACAAATGGTATAAAAACAGTTTGGTTGTTAACCTGAGGTCTCGTTTCTTTTTCTTGAGATTTGTTTTTGTTTCTTGTAAACTAAGAGGATGTATGCAATGGAAAGAAACGTTGGTGGCTTGGTAATAAATATGAGTTTGTTGTTTGATTATTATTTCATCTTGACTATCTATTTTCGTTACTCTGTTTTGGTGTAACAGTTTCGTGTGATGCTCTCGATGCATATTGAACTTTCCATCCATCATTTCTATGGTTTCATTTCCATTCAAGAATCTTTTATGATGTCCATGAAGTTAATTTTGAATGTCTTCAGATTTTTCATGGCAGGTAAACATATCAGAGGATAAAAATTATGTTTCTGATGACTTCCATGAACAATTTCACTATGGAAGAATCTTAATCTACAATGTTTTATTTCAGGCACAGGGAAAATGCTGCCAGTGCATATAACGTCTACTCAAACTGACAGAGACGAGAAATGATACAAAACAAACAATTGAATCTTGAAATCTATGATAAACGAAATAAAACATACCCCTAAAAGACCAAAGATTACCAGAGCAGTTGACCTATGGTAACCCAACTAGTTATATATGGCAGCTTTGGCAAGAGCTTAGAGCTGTACAACCACCAGTATAGCAAAAGCAGAAACATGGTCAAGGCTTGGGCTCTGACAGTTTTAAGATGGTAATGATGCTCCATTTCCATGCAGAATCACAAATACTTGACATAATAACACAAAAAGAAATATATCTGCCGTTGTCCACACCATTCAGCCATTAAGGATGATCCTCGATGTTATAGGATGGACACTAAAATTCTGAGTAACAGCTGAATAATACTGTTAAAGATTGTAAAATTTACATACTGATCATACCACTAATATGTTACTATGATAATCTGTGAATATATTGTTGATTCCACCAAATTTATATCTTTATAGTAAAATAGCTTATCTTGCAATCATCAAGTAATATTGTTCTATTATTTCCTGCAAAATCCTCTAAAAATTCTGAACACTTAAGATTCTAGCATAAGTAGAACTGTTTGGACACTTATCCGCAAAGCATGCAAACAATGACTTATTAGAAGAGGTTCTTGATGCTCCATTCACTGTAACTGACAAGCTGTGTCTACACATACTAGTTTGCTGACGAATAACTTGGGATTTAATAGTTAGATTTTTTTTTGTGAAGTAGTCCTGGATAAAGCCGGTCTCAACAACACATGCCAAATTCCGGCTGGTAGCAGGGATACCACTGGAGTAAAGAAAGTTGTCCACAAGTTACCAACTGGTTCGATCTTTTTATATTTTAGTGAAAAAATGATTGGTTATGTTTGTTTTATAAATATGAACAGTACTTGGAAAAAAGTTCTGTATTTCTTTTACTCCTGTGCTCTTGAGGGGCTAAACTCATTCAGGTTTGGCAAAGGAGTGTCATTTGCAAGGCATGTCGAACGGATAGCATCCATTCATGCACTTGTCGATCCAAATTGAATGGTTCTTTTCGACTTCCAGTTCCACAAAAATATTCATCTTTCTCTTGCACTCGGCATATTTAGGACGGTAACTCAGATAGGTTTGGTCAGGGTAAGGATTTATTCTAATCCAAAACAACTTTTTTGTATCTTCCTAGTCTAATCCAATCCAACCTCATGTTAGAATTTCTCAAATCAATCCAACCCAACCTTTTCATAAAAGTTTGGGTTGGATTGGATTAGTGTTCTATTGGGTTAGGTTGGGTCCCATAACCAATACAACCATAGGAATCATGGATTTGTTGTACTTTGGATGGTTGGATTTGTAGTTTAGATGGTTGGGTATAAAATTCTATAGAACTTGTAGGTTTGGGCCAATATAACCTTTCAAATCTGGCCAAGCTAGGCTGTATTTATACGAAATTGCAATGGTTTAGAAGTGAGCCGACCTGAATCTCATAGGGAGCAAAAAAAAAAAAAAAATCTGTTAAGGCTTTTTTTTTTTTTTTTTTTTTTTTGAGTAATTCTTTGTCTACTGCCCTCGATAGAGAAAAAATGCATCATCTAATCATATTGAGTCATATAGCGCAATTAATAATAAAGCAGACATTTAATGTTGCTCAGTTTTTTCTCAAATTTTTTTTGATGAAAATATTTTTTTCTCTGTAAAACAAAGAAAAAATAGTATTATTATTTTCTGATGCCTTATATGACTTTCTGTAAATATATATAATATCCTGAACAATATATATAACTTTCTGCATCTTTATATGATATCCTATTGATTACTATGACTTTCTATAAATATATATGACATCCTGAATAATATATATAATTTTTTTTAAAAATATATGATATCCTAAATAATATATATTACTTTATGATGTCTTATATGACTTTCTGTGAATATATATAATATCCTAAATAATATATATGATTTTTTGTAGATATATATGACATCCTAAACAATATATATGACTTTCTGAATAATATATATGATTTTTATGGTTATTATGACTCCTTGATGCCTTATATGACTTCCTATTGGTTATAATAATCAATAACATATCGTTATTATGACTTTTTGACTCTTATATGACTTCCTATTAGTTATAATAATCAATAAATATCGTATAAAGATACGAAAGTCATATATATTATTCAGGATGTCATATATGTATATATATTCACAGGAAGTCATAATAACCTACATGATATCATATAAAGATACAGAAAGTCATATATATATATATATATATATATATATATATATATATATATATATATATATTTGGATGTCATATGTACTCACAGGAAGTTATATAAGGCATCATGAAGTAATAACATTATTCTTTTTTTGTTCTATAGAGGAAAATACATTTTCATCAAAAAAAATTTGAAAAAAAAATTGAGCGCATTAAATATCTACTCCATTATTAATTGCACCACATCACCCAATGTGATTGGTTGGTGCATTTTTTCTCCATTGGGGGTGGTGGACAAAGAATTTCTATTTTTTTCTTATGGGATTCGGGCTGGTCTACTCCAGAAGTAATTTGGGTTTGTGTAAATGAGTAATTCTTTGTGCACCATGTGCAGTGTAGCAAAATTAACATGGAGCGCACTGTGGCAACTGATTGGTCATTTAGCATAATTAATAATGAGACAGATATTTAAAGTCTATTTTTTTTTGAATTTTTTTTGATGAAAATATGCTTTCTCTCTGTAGAATAAAGAAAGAAAATAGTATTATTACTTCCTAATGCATTGCATAACTTTCTATGAATATATTTGACATCCTAAATAATATGTATAATTTTTTATATTTTTATATAATATCTTGAATAATATATATGGCTTTCTGATGCCTTATATGATGCTGTCCAGAAAGATAGCAACCCAAGAGGATGGTGAATTAGGTTCTTTAAAAATTTTAATTAAATTTAAAATTTAAATAATGATATGCTTCAATTTAAGCTATCTTAAGTGATTGTGGGGTATATGCAATTATGTTATAGCAGAATAATAAAAGTAAATAAGAATGTAAAGTAATAATTAAAAATAAGTATACAAAACATAATATAAAGATAAAGATTTTATAGTGATTCGGTGTAACCTTGCATCTACGTCCATTTCTTAAGAGTCCCTTAGGAAGTCCACTATAATCTCTCCAATTACAGGGTGTTTATTTTATAAAATTACAAATAAATCTAGTTGATTTTTTGGGATCACCAATCATAACCTATACACTAATTATTTTTTGGACTTACAATCAACACAGTTGGTTTTTTGAGCTTACCAACCAAAATCGTATACTGATTATTTTTTAAGCTCACAATTAACCCAATTGATTTTGCAAGCTCACCAACTAAAATCTAACAAATCCAATTCCAGATTTAGACAGACTTAATCTCTAAGTTTTTTTCCTTCAAAGAAACTTGTAAAGAAAATAAAATACAAAATATAATGTTTAGCATAGAAAATAAAAATAAAAAATATAAACTTATTTTGGCACTAAGAAGAAGCTGATGATTCACTCTTTTAAAGCTCGATTTCTTCTTTAATTAATGCTTGAGAGGATGTAGATGATGTTGGAGAAGATCACTATTTAAAAGCTTCCAAATCTGTGCACTTAATTCTTCTTTTTTTTTTCAAGGATATTCAATGAACCTCATCCTATTTGATGATTTTTCACTCTTAAATCCACTTGGTTTTCTTTCTAATTGATTCTCCAGCTCTTAATATGCTAAGAGTTGCTGGAAAATGAATTTTGGCCGTTAGGAAGCTTGGGCCAGCCATTGGAGCCAAAAACTAATCATTGAAAATGTTACGCCTCCGATCTGAGATCATGAGCCGAAGGTTATGGCAATCACCGGATACTTATGAAAAATTTTCTCCACAAATATGCAAGATATTTCAAAAATGATATCAATACATCACAGCAAAAATCATAATAAATTTAGTCCAAAATCAACTCACATTAATTACATCTCAAATAAAAATCTTATAAAAACATCATGATAAATCTATATTGTTGATTCTCGCTTCTAGCTCACTCTCAAAATAATACCCATGCCTATAATTAAGAAACTAAATTTAAAAAATGAAAAGAGAGGTAAGGAGCTAGACAGTCCAATAAATAATGAATATCTCAACTAAACATTCCAAATATTATCATATGATATAATGTTCAAAAATAATGCCATAAATAACACAAAGACATATTTCATGCTTACTTAAATAAAATAAATATTTTTAAATATTCAAAAATATATATATATATATATATATATATATCATAAATTCGAATCGAGTCAAAACACACATAGTTCAACAGTCTTGACTATAGCCAATGTTTACCCTCATTGGCGGGGTTAAAAATCAATGCACCATCTCCGTTGGCAGGGCCAAAAATCAATGCACAACCTCTATTGGCAGGGTCGAAAACCAACGTATAATCCTCATTGATAGGATCGAAAGCTAATGTATAATCTTCATTAGTGGGGCCCATCGAAACATAGACTGAGAGCACAAATTCGATTCATATCAAAATATTTTTGTAATATAATATATAGACATCATACTTTCCACTGAACATATGCATAAACATATTATTTTAGAAATTACTTTTCATTCAAAACACAGTTTCATAAATAATGCACAATTCAAAGACTAATATTTGCTTTCAAATTAACTATGAAATATCTCGAGAAGACAGTTCATTACTTACCTTCGCAAAATACTGAACGGATAGATTCAATCAATCTTGAAAGCATCCTTCAGAACCTATCATCTAAATATATTGTTTTCTATCAATCTTAAACCATAACCAATAAAAATTAAAGTCCTAACACTCTCACAAGGCTCGTAAAAGTAATAGTGCTCAACATCCCAATCGGTCGAATCAAAGATAATTTTATCTGATCATGATTAGAATAGAAAACAGATAGTCCAACTGAGATCAAAGATGATCAAATCTATAAGTATCTGGATTTGATCAAGGTGGGTGCTGGCATGCTACCTAGCGACCACGGATCAGGACTTTCTTTATTAGGATCGGATTAGAATCATAAAAAACATCTTTTACTAGATCAATCATGGAGAGAGAATTGCAGAAAGAGGAAACGATCTAGGAAAAAAATTTTAGAGAGAGAAAGTAGGGAGAGAAAGTAGGGATTCAACTTAGAATAGGAAGAGAGAGATGAGGAAAAAATTCTCTCTCTTTTCTTTTTTTTCCTTTTTTTTTCTTTTTCTTTTTTTTTCCCACGGGAGCAGAGGACCCGTGCTTCCTCTTCCCCTTCTTCCTCACTGGAACAGGGGAGGTCATCCTCCCCCTTATTCTCGAAGCCAAGGTGACTTCCTTCCCATCGGCAAGGCTCGCATCTGGAGGAGCAGGGCATGGCAGTGACCGGCAGCCTAGGTCCGATGATCGGTGATGGCAACCAGCGACAAAACCCAAAAACAAATAAGGGAAAATAGGGAACTCAAAAAACAAAATTTTCTATGGATTTTTGATAGAAAAATTTTGGCAAAACTCATGCTTAAGACTTACAAAAGATTAAGAAGGAGATATAGAGGAGATTTACCTAGTTTTTGATTGGTTTTGATCAAATTTTCAATGACTACAGCATGGTAAACCACCGACAATCGAGAAGAAAGGAAGGGAAACAAAAACAGCAAATCTTGGTGATTTTTGATGAGGAAAATCAGAGGGATTAGGGCCTTTAAATAAGTTTCAATGGGAAGGATTTTGAGTTTAATTCTTTCTCAATTTCTTAGGATTTTAGGATTCCTTTTCTGAAAAAAACTCCATCGGGAGTTCACGCACACAATCCTCTTTCCATGCTAATTTCCAGCACGTGCATTGCACGTGTTAGCCCAAATTTTATTTTTTTTCTATATTTTGAGATTTTTGCTGTGGGACTGGATATTACAGAAATAGTGTAGAAAACTAGCCGTTAGTGTAGTCCCATACTTAGGTTCGACTCCAATTTCTCAAGGATTGACTCTATCTATCCTAGAATCGACTCCAGCTTTTCAACGATCGATCCAAGTTGCATCCTGAAAATACAGTCTTTTATCTTCTCTTAGAGAATCGGCTTGTCTTATTTATGAGTCGACTCGAGCCTGTGTCATTTTCTTCTAACGTGTCAGAGTCGACTCCTCTTCTCCTGGGTCAACTCCTCTGAGCTAGATTTGTGAAATTTCATTCTTTGAAGTGCTTTGGCTTGGCATCTTTAAGAAGATTTTTTTCATGGATGGATTCTTCAATTTAAGTATCTAAAAACTCCTATATTCATCTTTGAAACACATGATTAGTATAAATTATACTCAAAATTTTAGAATCATCAAAATCAATCATAGGGTCAATAATCTTCCTCTTTTTGATGATGACAAAATTTTGAGTATATATGCAATAAAAATATAACATGTTTCAATTGATTTACAAATATAATCATGAAGTTAAATAACTAAGTACTTGTAAGTATATTCTTCATGAATATTTCAATTTATCTTTAATTTATCTTAAATTCAAATTTAAGCATGTGATAAATTTAAGCTCAATTTAGGCATATACTCAATATAACTCTTTCTCTTTTTAACAGCATCAAAAAGCACAAGGAAATGATTTAAAATGAATCATCAAAATCAAGTTAAATTTTTAAATTTGATTTTCAGAAGGTTCTCCCCTTTTTAAGTTTTCTGTACACTTTAAGCTTTAAAGCAAGTAAAAGATATGTTGTGATAGAGTTTTTCAATACTAAAGATTTTGAGTGTCAAAACTGTGCATAAGATATGTTAACTTTTTCAAAAGATATCTCTTTCTTTTCTTTAAGAGATATCAATCATTAAGTTCAAAAAAAAGTATGATGATTTTTTTTTTGAACTTGTCTCAAATAATATCATATCATAAATATATCAATGCAAAATATATTTGAAACTAAATATTCATTTCTTGTACCAAAGATGAAGCAATAAAGTGGAAGACAAAATTTAAAAGAATATCATCAAAATCAATTGAAATTATATTCAAATTTTACAACTTCTCCTCCTCTTTAAATTTGATTTGGATCCAACTTTCAAATTCATATTTCATATTTTCTCCCCCTTTGAAAAGTATGCAGCAAATTCAGATGGAATTTTGGAACAATGTCAATTTAAAAACACATCTCTCCCCTTTTCAAATGACAAAGATAGAGCTTTGCAAGGATTAAAGATATGCTGAGTTTTTCAAAGTTCATTCTTTTTTTTCCTCGAAAAGCATCAATCACTTAAGTTCTGAAAAGATATCAATTTTTATGGTTTATCTCAAATGATATTATATCAAGAATGTATCAGAGTAAAATATGGTATCAAAATGAAATAAATTTGAGATAAAATATTCTTTTCTTTTGCCAAGATATAGAACAAGAAAGTACAAGGCAATTGTTGGTTGTCTGATACCAATTATGAAAATAATTATTTTATACCAATTTTTTGAAAACTAAATCAAATAATTTTGCTTGAAAGTTTTCTTGATACCTATTGAACCAAATCATGATTTTCTTGAAAATTTTATACCACTTGAAGATCAAAGAAAATCAATTTTCAAATTCATTCATTAAAAATGATCGATCTAAACAAAATATGGAAATATAATGCAAATTCAGCTTGATACCAATTATAAAAAGCATTTTTCAAGTTCATTTTTCAAAAATCATCAATTGATGCAAAATATTTTTCAAATACCAATTAATTATTAAAGAGAATGATGATATAATCAAAACATATCAAGTACAATCAAATGAATAAAACCACATGAATGCTCAAATAAATCGATAAGATTAGCAAAGTGCAATTATTTATCAATGATCTCTTTTTTAAGATTAATAATGATTTCTCTTATTGTGTCCAGAAATTATTTCTCTTTTTAATTTTTGATTTCTCCCCTATTTTTAATGGTAAATCTCAAAATATTTAATTTTCTTAATTCTCTTCTTTTTTCTTTCAAAGAATGTATATTCATTTAATTTAAAGCAAGCATTGCAAGAACACATTTTTCTCCCCCTTAGTGTTATAAACTACACACATTTTCAATCAAACACATAAATATAGAGATCAAACAAGTAACATCAAACTTATCGAATTTTCATAAAAAATTATATTTCTTTGATTTTCAAAATATGATTATAAAGATGGAAAATGTCAGTACATGCAAAATATATGCAATCTCTTTCTATCAAAAGGTGGACTACTAGGGATACTATAGCTCTAAGAAATAAATTCTAGCATCCTAAGAGAGTAGGTCAGGATAATCCTAGGATGAAGGTTCAGACTGGCTAGATAAAGAGGGTGATCTAATATCTCCAAATGACTGACACCGAATATCAACCCTCGCTACAGTGATAGCCTGAATCATCCTCGCAGTCTCCTCTCTAATCAAAAATAATGTCTTCATCAGATCTGCTGTGCCTTTGAAGTGTACCTCTAAAACTCTGCACAAACTGAAGTGACGATCCTGATGAAAACTCTCTCAACAAATGCATCCTCATTCAGACTATCAGACAGTCACGAGCTACTCTTTGGATGGTAGGTCTGAGAAGGTGAAGCTATCTTTATCTATTTATACTATTCTACTAGCTCCTTAGTCCTGATATCACTGCAATGGGCTCCACTATGGGAGTCTTATTGTCATTATCTGTTGTAGCATGAGTACTGGTACTGATATCTTCGATACCCTCGATATCATCTCAATCCAAAATAAATCTCAAATATGTTGTTACTTGAGATGATCCGAGTTGCTCCCATTAGTCTGATGTGTAGCATGCATCCAATGCTATCGATATCCATCTCAATATACACGTCCTTTACTTTGAAATCTAGACTTCCAATTATTTTGATGCTTGATCTTTTCTTATATGGGAGAACTACTTGGAGAAACTCTAAATTCTTGAATTTCAGCATGGGACTTCCTCTTCCTTTATATGAATTGCTTTCGGGGTACCATTGAAGAATAAAGACCACAAGAATAGGATGAAAATAAAGAGGGGAGGCTGAATTTGGTTAGATAGGGGTTTGAAAGGAATTACGATTCAAAAAAATTGAGAAAGTAATGATAGAGTCTTGGGATATTTTGATTAAAAATCCATCCTAGACATAAGGGTCGACTCCTGCTAAATCAAGAGTAAGCACTGAAGGGGGGTTAACTCTAATAAAACTAGGAATTGGCTCCTCACAAAACTATTTTTCTCTTGAAAATTATGAGTCGATTCTCTAGAACCAAGAGTCGACTCCTCAAAGCAGAATAGTTCAGGGAGTTTTGATCCAAAGAAAAATTTGCTCAAATTTGAATAGGGATCAATGGTGATCAAATTAATGATCAAGACAGATATTAAATCAATTTGGGGGATCAAGGATTAATCAATTGGGGTTTTATGATTAATCAAATCAAATCAAGGGTAAGCTGTGAGGAAACTAGATAAAGGCTCTAAAAGTTAGGTTCTATTAAGAATTTTTTTTAATCCTTAAAAATCAACCGAAAATGCAATGCAACTCAAAAGCATCAAGCATATGATTTTTTTTTTAATGATTATGTGGACTTATCTTGGAAGTTCTTAGATCATACAATTTTCGATAAATTTTAATAATTAGATATCTTATAAGAATGTCAAAATTATTTTGTAAGCTTTTCACTTAAATAATTTCTTATACAATCAAGCCTATTTTTAATTGTAAATTTCTTAAATAATCAAAATAATATGATATGTGGAGTTATGAGAGCATGTTGAATTTGAAAATGAAGATTTATACTTATAATATTCAAGATGATACTTAGAGTTAAGAGAACATATTTGTTGGTGCACTAAATCAGTCCCAAGATACATAGCATCGTCATATAAGATCAAAAAGATATCAATCTCAAAGCACCAAGTTACAACAGATCAACTTATCAATAAGCAGATTCAGATCGGTATTTTATCGACTTGAATAAGAGACATCTTGGTATTCTATATCCGGGATGACAAGTCGCAGCTGATAAAAGAATATTCAGATCAGATATTTACCAATCTAAATCATGGTGCCTCTTATATCCGGGATGATTATTATGACTAGTCTCTATTTCATCTCGATCATCTATCAAAGTGAACTATTATATTGATGGACTTAATTGTTTCATGAACGCTCACAATGGTTTCTACAATCAAGCCACAGCTATCTACGATCTCATATATGATGACAGATACAGCCAGATATGATCTCATGTCCAGCTCATATGTACAGCTATATATTAGCTCATTTACAGATGGCTCTCTAACCATCTAACAAACTCTTCTAATGACTAACAAACTCTGAAACGGCCTCCTCAATCCCTCTATAAATAGAAGGTCAGGGATCCTCCATCGATAAATTTTGCTCTCTAAAATTAGGGGAGATGCTGCTGGTAGAAAACTCGATCAAAATCCTAGTTCCTACCCAGTCCTCCTTCGGTTCCACTCGATCTCTCTTGCTCTCCCATTCTTTTCGACCTTTATTCTCAAAATTCGAATTGACTTAAGCATCGGAGGATCAAAAATGAACTGCAGGATCTCCATCCAATTTTTTGACTGATTTTGCAGATTGAACTCCCATCGGATCGCAACGATCGCTCCAGTCCTGCCTCATTCGATTCGATCTGTCCTATTCTAGATTTCGAGTCTTATAGCTAGAGCTGTCAAGACGGACCGACCCACCCTGACCCACCTCTAAATGGGGTGGGGCGGGCTGACCCGTTTAACTGACGGGTTGAAAAAACTCCAACCCGACCCAACCATCATGGGCTGCGGGTTAAATGGGCCATCCCGCCAAAATCCCCCTCCCAAAAAAAAACTGTTAACCCTCCATCTTCTCTTCGCATCCTCTCCATGATCTCTAGGGGGTTGGTAATTTTTTTATTAAACAAAATAGGCAGATAATTGGACAAGGATCAAGGCCTCAAGGAGATTTGGTAATATTTTTTTTTACTAAACAAAATAGGGGGCCCAGCCCGCCCCAACCCGCCAACCCAAATAGGGTGGGTTATTTGATTCGCTTTTAAATGGATTGCTAAAATGTAAACCCAACTCACCCCATTTACATAGCGGGGCAAGCCAACCCGACGAGCCCAACCTAAATTAATAGCTCTACTTGCAGCAACAATATTTATCAATATATTCAAGCAAGCATCGAAATATCATCACAATATCATGCATGCATATGAAGTATCAAAATCAGTCATTTAAATAAAATAATATCAGAAATCAATGATGGTATGATATGAGAAAAGTTTAGCTTTTATCAAATATCATCATCCATCCATCTTAAGTCCTAAACATCCATCTTCAAGAATTCACTTTGTTCATACGATTGGATGCTTGGCACATATGTAAAATTATTTTTTGAATTTTGGTGTCTAAGCTTTCTTAGGTCCATTGGAGTTAGTGTACATGATTTCTTTAAGAACTCAAATTTATTTAATCAAAGTATGATCATTTTTTTTAATATTACATTCTGAATTTTTATGGTCTAATTTGTTGCATTTAAACATGTGATAGAATGATTTTCATAATAAGCTCTTGAAAACATATTCTTAATAAATTTTTATTTTCTCAATTGATTGAAATCTATTCTAATTTTATTGAAAACAATTTTTTGATTGTTCAAAATCATTTGAAGCTTTTGAGAACTTAATATAAATTTATATAATAAAACTTCAATCTCTCAATTTCTTTCTTTTATTCACCATTTTCAATAATATTTTTTTTTATATTTATTTTTTGTAAATAATTTTTTTTATCAAAAATAAATTTAAAAGAGTTTTAATATTTATCTTATCATTTTGAGCCATGAGGCAAAGATTTACAGTACCTTCTTCCTCTTTTTTATTTTTTTTCTCACCTTACTCCCTCTTAATTGATGCTTTTTTTTTCTTTTGTTTCTTCTTCTTTTTCTTCTTGTCATCCTTATGGGCCATGGGACATAGTTGGGAGACCCTCCTTATCTTTTGAGAGCTTGATTTTTTTTTTTTTTTAATTTGCTCCCTTATAAGTAGCTTTAATTTGTCTCATACTTATTTACCTTAAATACATAAAATTTTTTTATTAAATTTATTCATATCCAATGAACAATAAAGCATATTCATAGTCTTAGCATTTAATAGGGTCATTTTTTTATTATACTCAATTAATGTATTAGCTATATGTGGGCCATGACTATAATTTTTTATAAATTATAATCATTTGCTTATATAAAATTTTCATCTTAATTTTTCAATATATATAATTTGATCCATTTAATAATGAGGGACGATCTATAGAATAGCCTTTATTAACAATGAATTCCGTTTGAGTTACCAAGATCTTTGGCTTTAGACCACTAGGTCAATAATAAATAACAGAGTACTTGCTCTGATACCAATTGTTGTCCAAAAAGATAGCAACTCAAGAGAAGGTGAATTGGATTCTTTAAAAATTTTAACTAAATCTGTAATCTAAATAATGATGTGCTTCAATTTAAGCTATCTTAGTGATTGTGGGATATATGCAATTATGTTGCAGCAGAATAATAAAAGTAAGTAAGAATGTAAAGCAAGAATTAAAAGCAAGTACACAAAGTATAATATAAAGATAATAATTTTATAGTGGTTCGGTATAACCCTGTACTTACATCCGCTCTCAGTTGATTTTCGAAAATTACCAACTACAATCTATATACCGATTATTTTTTGGACTCATAATCACTCCAATTGATTTTTCGGGCTCACCAACTAAATCATACACTGATTATTTTTCGGACTTACAATCAATCCAGTTGATTTTGCAAGTTCACCAACCAAAACCTAACAAGTCCAATTTCAGACTTGGATGGGTCTAATCCTCAAGTTTTTTTTTTAAAAAAAAATTGTAAAGAAAATAAAATATAAGATATAATTTTCAGTATAGAAAATAAAAATAAAAAATATAAACTCATTTGGGCGCTAAGAAGAAGCTGATGATTCACTCTTTTAAGCTTGACTTCTTCAATTGATATTTGAGAGGATATAGATGATGTTGGAGAAGATCATTTTTTGAAAGCTCTCAAATCTGTGCACTTAATTCCTCTCCTTTTTTTTTCAAGAATATTCAATGAACCTCATCCTATTTGATGGTTTTCTCTTTTCAATCTACTTAGTTTCCTTTTCAATTGATTCTCCAGCTCTTAATAGGCTTAGGAGTTGTTAGAAAATGAGTTTTGACCGTTAGAAAGTTTGGATTAGCTGTTGGAGCCAAAAACTAATCATTAGAAAAGTACAAAAAATTAATATTATATGACTTCCTTATGCCTTATATGACTTTCTATTGGTTATAATAATCAACAGGATATCATATAAAGATACAGAAAGTCATATATATTTTCAAGATATCATATATATTTATAGAAAGTTATATATATTATTCATGATGTTATATATATTGACAAGAGGTCATATAAAGTATAAGAAAGTCATATATAATGTTCAGAAAAATATATATATTCACAAGAAATCATATATATTGTTCAAGATATCATATATATTCATAAGAAGTCATATAAGATCCAGAAAGTTATAATATTATTCAGAATATCATATAAAGATACAAAATTTCATATATATTGTTCAGGATGTCATATATATTCATAGGAAGTTATACAAGGCATTAGAAAGTAATAATACTATTCTTTCTTTGTTCTATAGAGAGAAAAAGCATTTTCATTAGAAAAAAATTGAGAAATAAGCTATTGGCATTAAATGGCTATACCACTATTAATTGCACTACGTGATCCAATATGATTGGGGGATATGCTCCGTATCAATTTTGTTGCACCGCATACAGTGCGCAAAGAATTTTTCTTGTATAAATATAACCTACCTAATCTGATTTGGATGGTAGTATTGGCCAGTCAACAAGCTTATCAGATTTTGGGTCCAATCATGCAAATAGCCCTTAAGTTGTGCTGCTTACGTAATTTGAGAATGGGGAAATATTTTGGGCATTTTTCACAAGTTGATATTACATTGATAGGGGTCTTTTTTTTGTGATTTATGCAATTATATTATTTAATAAGACTGAGAATATAACTGAATGGATCATATAAGTAGTCTAGCAGAAGCATAAATGCCGATCAATTTATTTATCGCAATCAAGTTTAAGTTGAGTCAGGGTTAGGTCCGGTTTGGATTTTTCAAACTAATCCCAATGCACATTGATAATGCCCGCAGGGTTAAGTATCTATTTTCTCAAAGAAACATGTTAATATTTTCTATCCTAGTTGTCTTCACGGGCTGCCATCATTCTGGGCATTCTATATTCCAGTGCTCCTCATGAACAATAAATAATAATTAGCTTCCAAACACTTCTTTAACAGGATAAAACTTTTATGATCGGACTGATTATAGAAAGAATTATGGTTGGACCATCATCGCCTACCACATGCCGTGCATATTTACGCACACACGTTAAAATATTAAAAAAATAAAAATAGATAAATCCTAAGGATATTTGAATAGTTTTGATAAACATCTCATAACCTCCTAGGATTTATCCATTCTTATTTTCTTAGTATTACATGCGCGCGTGTGCTTCAGAGGTGTGATAGGCGATGACAATCCAACATTAATTCCTTTCGTGATCGATCCGGTCATAAAAGTTTTATCCCTTTTAACATGGGTGAAACCTCTTTCTTTATCCTAATGGCTTCAGCAGGCTGCTCATTGGCTGTAGCTGCTCTAAAAGGACCTCAAGACCAAAAACCTGCCCTTCGTTGCTTATTTACAAGAGCTTCATAAGCATCAAGTACTGCATTGGAATCCCATGCATCCACCATCTCATCCCTTTTTCCTACCCATGCTCTCTCTCTCTCTTTCTCCACCCCTATTTTTCTATGTATAAAACCTTTGAAAGAGAGGACCAGATAAGCTACAAACTGCCTTGCATCCTAGAGACTTTGCTAAAAAGGCTCCCAAGGGTCCTTAGGAAGGGATGAAAAGTAAGGCTATATGATGGATGAGAGGACATATACAAGGTGGCGGCTTCCATGGTTCCACCATATGCTGCACTGGCACTGGATCAATGTGATGCAATCAAGCAACTTTTGTTCTCCATCAGCCTCCCTTCCTATGCCTTCCAGCTTGCCATGCATGCTAATCCCTTCTCCACGACCACCGCCTCGTAGCAGCGGATATCATTTGCAAGCTCACTGCTGTAATCCTCGTCATGCAAATTTCGGTGATTGATGCAAGTCGTTTTCTTTCGATCGAGTCACCCATGAAGAAAGGGAGCAGTGCCCTTCTACTTGGTGTTTGATGAGAATGGTGTGGCTCAAGCTTGCAATCAATAGAACTCGCCGCAAGCAACGATCTTAGGCGTCACCATGGACTTTTATTGCTACCGGGTCCCAAAGAACACACCTGGCACAATTGTTTAATTGTATCTCTTTCTTAAAAACATCTCTGAGATTGTTTGCAGCATCACTTTTATTTGGAGCTTCGGCGGATGGTGATTTGAAATGCTTATGGAAGGCTCAGCATATCTGAATTTTTTCTACATTTTTGCAGTATTGCTGCAGTCATTTAAGAGGAGGTTTGGTTCGCAATCGAAATAAGAATGAAAATTAGAATCGAAATAGTTTGAAATTGGAATCAACAAACCTTTCAAAATATTTGGTTTGTGATCGGAATCGGAATCAAAATGAAAAATTGAATCTATAGAGGAGAGTAAAGATTGAGTTTTATATAGATTGAGCCATTCCTATTCCATCCTGAAATCAGATCAGAATAGAACTCCTTCCAACCAAACGATTAAAATAAAAGTCATCCATTTCGACTCCGATTCCAAACTCCCCCTCCCTCCAACCAAACACACCCCGAGTTAATTAAGTTATATGGTCAAAGTGCTACCCACAATATCCAATTTGGTCAGTGGCCACCCAGGTTCAAACTCTCTCTCTCTCTCTCTCTCTCTCCGCCCCTAAAAAAATCAGTTATCAGATCATATTGTTCCTCTGAAATATACCCGAAATATACCCTCAACCTTTCCAAATATTGAAACGAATGCGATTGGCAGTTGTTGTTTTACAACTTGTAAAGCCACAAATAAGGACTAACGAATAAATCTTTTTCTTTTAACTTTTGTCTTGAGACTTTATAAGTTTGAAAATATTGCTATAACCTTTCTGTTGATTTAGATTTTGAAGCCTTCAATTTGGACTTTGGGAATTCTTTGGTCGTAACTTGCTAAAGAAAAAGTTCAAAGATAGAAAATATAATTCCATAACTTCATGGATTTCATGTGCATAATCGAGAATTCAATAAAATAGATGCTTTTACAATAGATGCATATACATCTTTTGTAAAAAGAAACAAGATCGATACGGTTAGCAATTAATCAGTTAATCAGAAAAAATTTGAGATGAATTCTAATTGAAGAAGGGATCAAGGTATTGAAAATAGACCATAAATAAGAAGAATTTCGGGCATACACAGTAATAAATAGAGAGCTATTCTTAAGAAGGATATTGTTCATCAGATGACTAATCATTCTATGATATCTATGCATCATTTGATCACAATGTTTCTAGTATTGTATCTGCTATACAAACAAAATTTCTTTCAATTCAACCGTATGGTAATTTCTTGATGAGCTTCTCGCATAATTAAAGATTTTAGGAAATCTGTTCTATTGGCTCTTTTAGTACTAAACAAAGGAAGCAATACATAGTGTCCAGATAGAATATAACAACAGAAGCTTCCATGATCATTATATAGTATATAAAGTTGCAATAGAGAACAAAATGCCGAAGCCGCTGTTTAGATTTATCTGACTTGTACATAAGATTTTGTGGCAACCTTATATCTTTAGATATATTGAGAAAGTATAAGAAGGAAGAAAAGAAAACTACCAGATCAACTGTAGATTTGCATTCTCTTTCATAATTTTTTTCAAAATGAATTGATGAGGGTGCATCTCCTTTATTCAGAAATGTTCCTGTCAAGCAGATTACAAGAAAAAAAAATGTGATGACATCAAAAATAAATAAATAAAATGTGCATTATAATATAGCTATTTTTTTACTTGTTTTTATAGATTTGTTCAGGGTAGAACTTTGAGAATGTAATGTCACAGCAGAAAATATCATAGATTTGCTAATTTTTTTTAATAGTTAGCAATAAAATTCACCTTGTTGTACAAGGCTTAGCAAGAGATTGAGTCTCATAAGTCCAATCTTTAACGTCATTGAAACCATTAATAAATAAACAAAGCATAGTCTTAATTGAATAGAGCAGTCTAGAAGCCTATGATCATTGGAATAGGGGACCAAAAAGAAGGTTCATAAACAAAATTTCCAGATTCTAGTTCATGTTCATGAAATATAAGCATGCATTTAATTTTGAAAGCAATATGGCATAATCAAACCCCTAGTCATCAGAAACTTTGGGCAGACAGATGTAAAAGCTTCATCGAACAAGGTTCTTTGCACTAATAGATTCCTCTCTTTCTAGAGCTCTTCTTAGCATCTAAGTACCTGGCTGATGAAGCTTAATGATACAATATAGCTTTATTTATTTATGCCCTCTATTAATAAATGAACTATTACAAGAGCTAGAAACTTGATAGAAAACACAATTGCTAAAAACTTTAATAGAAATTTATCAAGGCATTCAAAGAAAGCAATTTCATTTTTTCAAATGCATTCTTATATTTACTTGCATTTTGTTGTTTAGACTTTCTTTTAGACTGATTGGCAAGGAGTTGCAATTTGGAATTACCATGACAGCAGCAAGGCCTACTTCTAATAAAGTGCATTACGGGATGACGTTTAGATGGTGGAGAGGCTCCAAATGCCCTAAGCTACGTAGGCTGCAAAATATCAGCTACATGACAATATATTGTATCCAATCTCTCGTCATGTACTTCAAAAATGTTACAGCTATCATATATAACAAATCACAATGATTAATTGTTTCTAGCCATGGACGGTGGGTCTTTAATATTAATAAAAGACTATATTCAGAACTACAACCTGCAACCAACATAAACATATGTAACCTTTTCTGTGAAGAAACCTGAAGCATGTTCAAAATTAATCCTATTGGAGAGCCTGAATGAGGACAGTCTTTGCCTTTTTTCTTTATCCCTTTGAAGTAAGAAGCTCTCATGCTTGAGCAGCTTATAGCAATCAAGAAAACAATATGCATTGCAATATTCAATAAACTTATAGTTTATCAGTATTCAATGAACAACACCATTGGAATGAGTGGATTCAATAGGAATGAATAGGATCAAAGGTTATAGAAACACTAGTGGATGTAAGCAGCAGCACATGTTCTAGATGGTTTGGTACCTTGCTGGTTTACAACAGCTTGAGGATTCCAGCACCCTAGTGGGTGCATGCATATGGCATGGAGTGGATTAAATAGGACTGTGTGTTGATGATGCAGGAGGCATTGTTGCCCAACATGACAATATGTGCACCCCATGTAGCCTGTTTCTAAAAGTGAGCTACCTCAATTAAGTGAGCCACATGAGCCTATTGGCTGACCTACATACACCAGGATGTTTTGGTTGGGAGAGATCCCACTTTGGTCTTTGTAGAATTTCTTATAATGATGATGATGATTAGAGAAGCTATAAGGTTCTTATAATGAATGTCATTGTGCAAGCTTGATGAGATTATTTCAAGAATATGCACTTCAAAGGCAATGAGGTCATCATACAAAGGAAACATCAACCATGAAATTACCAAAAAAATCAATGAAAACAACTGCTCATCTACAGTGTTCTACCAAGTTCAGGATGACAAATCCCAGCCTGATAATAAATGGTAATAATATCCATGAAGCTTAAATACATGTCTAAAAAAGTTCTTGATAACACAAAACTATAAGGATTTTGTATATACAAGGCAAAATAGAAAGGTACAAAATGTTGTACCGAGAAAGAATATATGATACAATTATATTTGTTAATTTTAAAACATCCCTGTTAACTGTTAACTATGGACTTACAAGTATCAACTTGACTGAAAACTTTTTGGCTTACACCAGTACTTGCATCCTATGCTGTCTCTCATACTTCACTGTACACTTCTGCAGATGTTCCATGTTTGCATCAACTAGTCTGGTGTATGGTCTGAGCGAACTTTCGGAGCCCAAGGCAAGCCGGTAAGACAAAGCCATACTATCTGTTCAATACTTCAATTTCTTTCCTGCTTCAGGATATGGATCATTCCAGCACTGATCCTCTGCCACTGCATTTTTCCATCTTGTTAGGAAAATCCTAAGTTCAACATAAGACCGGCGCCTTACCTGCATATAAGAACCTATCAAACTAATAATCCTAAGATAATAGTCACAGGTTTTGGATTCAGCAATATAGAGTATGAAATTAATGGGAAATGCAGAAAGCTAATGAAATGTTCATGAAGCATATGAAAAGTCAGACAAAGAATATAAATCTAGAATTAATTGATCAGATAACGAGCATGAGTTTTGGCAGATGCCTTTGGTTGATAAGGACTTCGACAATTTTGAGGTCAAGGTTCTGACTTCAGATAACCCTAGGATCACAACAATAGAAGAATTTCTCGATGATTTGAAGAACAAAGCAACCATTCAGAGAAAATGTAAGAATGTAAAAGTAATTCTGGATGAACCGTTGTTCATGCTGCCACAAATTAAAATTTTATGAGTTCTTTAGGAAGGGCCAATTACAGGAATATCAGTTGAAGGAAGAAACGAATAGTTTAGCCCTGAGCTGAAAGGAAATTGATCTCTCAACCAACTCAGTTTCTCGACTTGAATTTGGATGATTCCTACAGAAGAGAGGGCAATAATTGGGTACATGAAGCAATCGGAGATCCTTCAGCCAAGGTCATCACAGCAGTCTTTAAAGCAGTAAATAATGCTTGAGTGCAAAATGATCGCTGCAGAGGAAGTAACTCATAAAAAAGAGATCGGTAGTATGGAATACATTGGCTACAATTGACTTCAAGATAGTAAACCAACTCCTTTATGGTCACAAAGCATGGCTCGAACACTTTAGGCATTGAATGGCATACAATAGGCCATTGGGGTGGTTGAAAGAGGTACAGGCTTATATATAAATTTTGCAATGGCAACAGCTTATCACAGATTGGCTGGCATGATATGCTTGCACGGTATGTTGTTTGGTCACCAAAGCAGATTACCAAGAAAAAAAGAAAAGTTGTATGCAACAGTAACTATAGATACGTCCGCATTTCACATTTTATGGCTCTTGTTGACTAACAACAAGAACCATGTATGTTATGCTTAACAACCCTCCATCTCCCCCCTCCCCACACCCCCCCCCCAACAAAAGAAAAAAAGAAAACACCCAACCCCACAAAAACACACACCCCCCCCTTCCCCAGTCCTGGACCATGCATGTGGAGGGATCAATGTTGACTACCTAAATCAATTTGGCAAACTACACAAAAAGCACACAAATGTGGGTTGTTGAATGAATCATTCCCAAACAATCAAGGATAGAAACCTTTGTACTTACTGCATATCTATCCTTAACACCAGATGATCCATGAGGGACCTGCAGGATCAGATAACAGCAATTAGTTTGGCTGAAAGATCGAATTTGTGGACTGAGGAATGAAAACCCCCTACCACTGTTCCCAAGTAAGATGACTCAGATACAGGAGCATGACCACGTTGTTCTGCATTTGACTGCATAATAGACCATAATGCCAGTCAGACAACCAGAAATGTGGAACCAAATCAATTCACGCAGGATTCAAGACCAGCTGGTTGAAAAATGAATAGTTAAGACAAAAGGAACAAGACCACCAATGATCAAGCACCCATGAAAAACTCAACATATTCAAAGTAAATTAGTATGAGATTATGATGCAGGTTGTAATTGGGGATTCATCAACATTCCACAAGATCAGGAAAAGATTTGATATCTTACCTTGTTCTCATCAAAACCACCAAGTGTAGGTGTACCCATATGAACTATATATTCACTGTCCACCACTCCAACATTTTTCGTTCGATCACCCTATTAAAGAACATTAGACATTTATTTATAACAGTATAAATACACATCTTTGAACGAATCAATACCTGACAACAGTAACCAAGCTTCATGTCTAGGCCCCATGCATGAATCAAATCATTCTGCAAAAAGGATCAGGAAGAAGAAAAATCTTGAGACTTGATTTTATTTGTTGCAGTCTCAAGGTAAAAAGATGGCAGTATGAAATGAAAATGAGAAACACAATAATATACAGCAATCCACCTGGATCATATACCACACACAACGCCATGCAGCTCTTGAGAACACGGGAGCCATCATCTCTACCCACCTGCAAAATTGTTCCCACTAGTCAAAGACTCACAGTAACTACTTCATTGCTTTAGGTGCAGAGAAGGGTCTAACTAAATTTAAGAAAACATGGAGATAGCGATTTATGCAATAAGAATGAGTAACATGGGCAAATACCTGCTATTTCACCAAGCAATGCTAACATGAGCAATTCATAGCTGCATGCTACTAACATGATAAAAAAAGGAGAGGCATGAAACACAAAAAAAATCCATACCCTGTGCACGGAGGTGCAGTACTGTTCTCATAACACCTCCCACCACCTCTCGACTTGTAAATTCTTCTGTTAATACAAAACACTAATTTCTTACATTTTTTTTTTGTAAAATGACTAAAGATAGGCATTAGTAACATAAGAGTGATTTATTGAAAACACAAGTATAAGCCAACAGTGAAAATGAACAGCTCCTAATAATTACTAAGACCGGACCTGTGCACATCTCCTTGCCTCCCACGTGCAGTGATTTGATGATGCACCTCTGATTTAGCAACGTCCAATGCAGGTTGTGATATCTCTAACCCTTCCCTCTCAATGATTGATATATAACTGTAAAAGTCAAATATGCTTCTTTAACAGGTGAAATTCAAGTACAAAACTTGAAAAGAAATTGACATATACTCGGCTTGATATTATGGTTTCACACCCAATAAAAGGATCAAACAAGGAAGAAAACTTTTATTCTGTATTTACATAAATTACAAAAAAGGGAAAACACATGAATATGAAGAATTCAAACAAAAGGAATGCTAAACCAGAAATGGTCAAAAACTAGCATTGTAGGCAGGATGAAGAAATGATATACAGGTTCTCCAATTGGAGATTTTGATTTATCACAACCAACTGCCTAAAATGCAAAAAAGCAATTTCTCAGAATTGAAAGCAAAACCAACAGAAAGTAGTTGTCAGAAATAGAATAAACAATGTTTCATTAAAGTAAGTGCAGAAAAAGAGGAAGGATGACAAGAAACATAAATTAAAGGAAAAGATCATGCCTAAAAGATGTTAAGAACTCTGAGAAGTCTCATATACTACTTGATTGAGATCCAAAATAAATTGACAGTCGTGAATCAAGGCATACTTCCTATACACTTATTACATGAGAGCTCATACCGTCCAGGATGAAAGTGCTCTACTCCAAGATCTTCATCCCAAAGGAATATATAATTGTACTCAGCAACTATATCTGGATGTAAAAAACGCTTCGCAAACCACCTTCCACGTAATATGATATTAAACATGGTTTAGATACCTGAATAGCAAAAGCTCAATTAAGACTTGCAAGTAACTGAGTGAAGTAGACATACCATTTTGTTTGATTGATTGCAGAGACATGTAAGGCACTATCACTCCATTGTAAGTCTCTCCACTCATCCACCACACCATCATAATGGAAAAGCATTATAGTGAAATTGCTGGAGAAAAACTGAAACATAACAGACCAAACAATCATCCATAAATGGACTATTGACATGCTGAGAAGAAGACAAAAGGCATTCAAAGGGATTATACCTTCTCAACAATTTGATCCACAACTGTTTTTTGCTTTATTCCAACTGCCATGGCCAACAAGCTCTGAGACGCCTTTGCTACGTGCTGGTTTAAACATTTTAATGAGAGCATTTATGAAAAAAAATAGATACAATTAACCACAATCTGATATTACACCCATTATAAGGCCATCGATATTAAAAAAAAAAAAATCATGTTATGGCAATAGCAAGGGCTGAAACTCCCTTTATCAACCTAGTTTTATTACTGACAATCAGATATAAATGTATAAGAGTTTTACCCTTTTTATAAAAAAAATATGATATTAAAGAAAAATGTTATGAAAAGCACTACAGTAATAGTGATTTATACCATCAAGTCTCCTCATGGTTAAAGATTGTGGAGAAGGCCAATCGGAGAAGTTATAGAAAGAAATATTTTTTTGGTCTGCAGGGCTGTTCCAGATGTTCTTCAGTTTTACATGCTTTCTCTCAAAAGTGATGGTTTTGATTCTAAGCAGATATCAACAATGCAAAATCGCAAATTTCCTCTGACATATCCCATTGACTTATTTCAATTGGTATATCAGCTTCAGCTGTTAACATGTGTTCTGAAGGGTGTCCTTTCAATAACTAGTTAATTTTTGCACCACACATCATGCTTCCACATCACTATCAATCTCTCAGAAAACTATAAGGCAAACATTATATGAAAATATGGCCATCAAGTTGCAAAGTCCTGCCATATTTCTAGGACAAACATTTAGGTTTAAAGTAGTAAAATTTGGACAATGGTCTTGTTTTCTTTCGCATATATAAGCATATCCACGAGAAGAGTATAAAATCAAAACAAGCATCATTTTATCAGTATCAATGGAACTGTGTCCTAGTGCTCATGAACCATGCATATGATTTTTTAGTTGTGTTTCATTTTTAATTTACTTATCCATCATACAATGATTACACAAGTATCTAGGCGGTGATAATTTCAGCCACCCATCATTTCATAACTATTAGGGCATGTATAGAAACAGAACAAACCAAAGATGGAGTCACAATTCAGTCACCTGTTCATTCATAAATAATCTGGGACAAACCATACATAGACCAGTTAAGTCTATATTTTAACACCATAGGAGAACCACATTCTATCACTTCGATGCTTGAGGGTAAGTAATGAAAATCATTTTAGCTAATCTAACGATATACGTATCCCATTCATGCAAGCACACTCCATAGTCCATATAATGTGGTATAAAGTATATACAATGACATGCAACATTTGAAATGCAATCCATGAATAAAAACTATAGGTTGATTTCTCGCACCTTTTCCTTTTGAGTGTGTAGAGATCCCCACATTGGTTGCATTTCTAAGTTTGATGTCCTGCTAACAATGCCATTAGGCAATGGCTCACTCCCTGAAGGTTTGCATTGAGTCTGAAAACCAGCAGAAGAATGAGCAATATAATCTAGCTCTCATTATAAAAAGAGCAAACTCCCAGGATTAAGATGATAAGATAGATTTCTAAATCAAGCTGTATAATATGGCAAACCTTGCATGAAGTGGACGATTTATTCTGAGTTGGCTCCATTGCTCCCCATCCTAACATTATTCCCTGAATAGTGGAGCTTAATATTAATTCCTTAAAAACTAAATTGTACTTTATGACATATTAATCTAATACATGAATACATGATGTACTTATAATTACTGGTGATGGATATCTGCATTCAGAACAGTAAAGAGTCGAGAAACTTCCAGCAAGGAGGAAAATTTTTCCAAGAAATTTCCTTTTTGTTTTTTCTTTAGGGTAATCACTATCAGAAGTAGGCAAGCCACCCAAAAATAAGAGAGAGAAAGAAAAAGATAGCAAAAAAAAAACTCAGAAAATGAAGCAGCACCTCCTAGCTCCATTGCAGTCAGGACTAAAAGCATACTATATAGCAGAATGCGATCACGCAGTCATCAAGAGCAAATAGAACCAAATATGCAAACCAAGAGAGTAGCAAAAGATGATACATTGATGAAATCATTTCTTTGAATGAGTTATACATGGATGGTATGTAAAAGTTCTGTTGTATACATGAAACCTCTAGTGATGTATCATGCCCACAACATGCGAGATGGGTAGGTGTGCATTGGTTTCACAGGCTAGTGAGAAGTGCACTCAATCTGATGCTTGCTCCAGTCTCTAAATTTCAGAAAAATTTTAGCTTGCACAAATACCAAATATTAGGCACTTGGAAGGCTACCAATAGTAGAGCACCATAAAACTGGTTTTGATTCCTAAAGCACTGACCATTATCAGGCTTTCTAGTTGCTATCTTAATAGCTCAAACCTAGAACTAGGAAATTCATATACTAAACAAGAGACACAGTAAAGCAGAAGTTATAACATAATTTACTTTAAAAGAACCTCTGCATAACCAAAATGTAGAACACACAGTATGCAGCAAGTTATGTGGGACATATACTGAAAAGTCAGAAGCAAGCAAATCATCAAAATACGGCTTTATTAAGCGGGGGACAATAGATCCTTCAAGATTTTGCCCGGTTAACTGGTTGCAGCATGCTGTATAGTACATCTAGAAGGCACACTATGTCTCAATATCTTTAAGAAATTTCCTTTCATTATCAACATCAAAATTATGCCACATAAGATATCACTATCACCAGCTATTTACTTGACAATACGATGAAAAGTCAGAAATGCACCTCGTTTGTGCCGTGTCTAATAATTGAATGGTTATATTTGTAGGTAGAGAAATGTTTCAAGAACCCATCTATGAAACACTGATTTCTGCACCCTGTTACCAACAAATTAACTCCATTGTTTTTACATCATTGTCCATTTCTTTGGGGCCTACATGCCTGTTTGAGTGTAGTAATCAGTGTTTCAGAATTTAGCTTTGCACTGTGCAGGCATCACCTTCATGCAATACAAACTTAGGCTGTTACAGAATTTCCATATGTTGATGTAGGCGTTGCCTTGGTGCACAAATAAAGGTGATGGATATATGACTCAAGTATTCTGAGACACAAAATATCATTCACCAAAAAATAGTTTGAAGTAGTAAGATTATGACTTTTGAGAATCAAAGTTAAGTATACATGGTAAATTGACATCATAATCTCGCAAACATTTCGAGTCAGATAATGAAGTGATCAACCATGTTTTCCTTTCAGAAGCAAATTGTTAACAGAAATTCATGATAGAAGACCATTTCATTTAAGAATGGAAATGTCATGCAGAATACAACATAAAAATATATGAGCAATCAAAACACTTTTCTATGCAGAGATGATATAAAACTATTGGGTTCCCAAAAAGTGACAATATAGATAATCCACAAAAGTGCGAAACTGATCCATACTTTGTTACTAACAAAAGAGGGAGTCCCAACAAGGCAGGCTAAACCAAGGACAGCACCCAGAAGGAGAAAGCTGCAAAAATATGCTCTCTTGTCTCCAGTATCTGTGAGCATAGAACCCTGCCAGGAAAATAAGACAGAGAAAGACATCTCAGCCTCAAATGGAAAGAGAATGAGCACACACACAAAATGTGTAATCACAAACTAGAGATTCTTGCAGGATGATTTCTCAACTGTAAGTTCGCAGTCAAACAAAAACAATATTTTCATATATCAAACAGTTAGATAGGATGGTATAAGAAATAAATCGAACACTAATAATTCACACCAGAAAACGATTTGCTCAATTATTTTGTGGTCAGTACTAAACAAAAAAAGAATATTAGCTTACTAATCACTGGGGTTTCCAACAATGCTATTATGCAACATGCCCAAAATCCAATATTGTCGCTACAGATGCATAACGTAAAGTGATAATTTCGCTGCTGCTCATCAATTAACAACTAATATGTATAGTTTTGACGCAGAATCTCTCGGAACTACTGAACTTAGATCCACTTACCTATCTAGAAAGAATCCAAAACCAATTTTTTGCAGGAAAGGAAACCATTGACATCAAAAAATGAATATTTATACATCACAATAGAGACCACCGAACATTAAACAAATGAATTGAAGAATAATTTAGAACACTGGAAACCAGAAACGAACATACGGATGGAGATGAGTTAGAACCACTTACAAGATTAGGCAGCCTCATCTTTCCTTGGAAAATCTCCCCAACTACATGCAAAACAAACAAAACCCACAAGGAAAAAACAAACCTTCTGAAAAAGAGCTCCACGAAGCTAGTAGCTCAACCGAGAAATCTAATCAATACCAAAATAAACCAGATAACAAATGAAAAAAGAAAAGAAAGGAAGCTCTCACCAGAAGCAAACCTAACTCCAAAAAGGAGAGGACGAATTTCTAGATGGGTTACAGGTTCCAAAGGGATTAGTTTCGACTGGGGGTTTTGGGGGTTTGAAGAGAGGAAGAAGGGTACCGAAAACAAAGAGGGAACAACCCGGCGGCGGAGGAGGAGAGGAGGTGGTGGCGGGGTGGCGGGTTTTAGGTCTCCGGCGACTGCTAATGGTAACTCCACCGAGGGAGGAAGAGTGAACTGGAAGACTCGGTCGACCACAGTTCTTTCTTTCTTTCGCTTTCCCAGCCGTCACGCTCTGTTTTTAAAGGAGGGTCAGGGTGGTGGAACGTGGTTGTATCCCTCACACGAACAAAAGATACAGCTTCCTTCGCGACTTGAGACCGTTGGATCGACAGTTGCTCAGCTCTCAAAGCATTTCAAATTAGTCAGTCGGACACATGTACAGATCGTCAATCGGACACTGGATGATCCAACGGTTAGGATTCTCGAAGGATGGCTAATCCTTCTTCCGTGAGAAGGATACAACCCCGATCCGAAGGTGGTGGGTGAATGGTGAGAATTCGTGGGACCCGGCAAATGTGGGCCCACTAAGCGTGTGGTTTCGTAATGCGCCGCATGAGTGTGGGTGGGGGAGCTGGTGACCGGTCAGCGCGCTTCAATAATGTAAGTTTTATAAATTGACACTAATTAGAGCTTTAAAGCTTCTATGATAAAAATAAGTATAGTGAATTATTAAAATTAGTAGAAAAGGACTATACTTAGTATCATTTACAATAAATATGTCTCTTTTTGGGAAAAAAAATTGATGATGTTAAAATTAGTATTGAATTTTTACCCAATAAGGATAATTTTGAATGGGCATTGACTTGTATTATATTTCCATTCACAGTCAGAAATTATCAACTAAAATAATATGTGTATTTATGTAAAAAAAGAAATTACTAATTCACTAAGTCCTAAAATGGATAATTTTATATAAAAGTTCACAATGGTAGTACTATATAATAGGTGATTTTTAAGAAGTCTACGTGCTTTTTTCTGCCCAAAAAATAAAAAGTTCATACTTTCCTTTTTTTTTGAAATATTAAAAAAAAAATTTCATGCAAAACACCATAAAGGACCTTGATGGACATTTTGGATGGTGGATAATCAAAAACCTTTTTAATTCCTTATTTCAATTAGATATCCCAAGAAAAAATTTTGGTAGAAACAATTACTTAAAAACTTGGGCTTGCGCTAATAAGTCCATGCATGTATGTCATCATGAATAAAGTATAAATTTTTTATATAGATCTTCTGAACAGATAAAAAAAATCTTGAAGATTATTTACCATAGTTTAAAGATTCCATAACTTTTAAACTGAAATCTTACAAATTTTACAGATAAAATAATATTTCTAGCCCTTGACTAAAATTTAATAATTCATCCTGGACCATGTTCCATTTACATTTTAGTGCCTTGAATGTTATATAACCATACAAACTTATGCTTTATTCTATGCAAACTTATGCCTATTAACATATAATTATGTTGTTTTACAAGCAACAAGAGTAAAACATTGTTTCATATGGAGGGTTAAAAGAGAAACGAACATTAAAACAATAGAAATACAACATAGTTGGTAATAATTTTTTGGTTAACAAGCTCTGATCATTAATATTAGTAAACCTGACCTAAAAGCATTTTTTTTAGAAAAGGATGCCAATGTGTTGATCTCATGACATATTAGTGTTTTTTATTTAGTATGTTAGGAAATGGTTGCTGATATTTATCGACAATGCGTCGTAGAGCAGTCTTGCTTCAAAAAATTATTTAGAAAGTATTGCAATTTCTTATCATTTTTTTATTTTTTTATTTTATTTTAAAAATTATATTTATCCAAATTTAAATTAAAATTAGAGAGATCTATAACAAAATTTCTTAACTTTTTGCTATTCATACTTATATCCCCAAACTTCTAACATTTTCAAATAGACCCCAAAATTTAAGATTTGATTGTAAGTGATGGAACTATTCATTTCTATTCGGATCCATGAATACATCATTGTCGCGTAAGATAGGTTCAAACATAAGATTCCACTAAAACCATTTTTGTCTAGGTTAGAAGAGGGGTTATATTTTTGTGGGAACAGAATCCCAAATTTGGTTTCATTCTATAGGCAAGCTTTGAGGGTAGATTAGTTATTTTACTTATATTGTTAAGGCTGTTGAAGCTCTTAGAGCTCGGGTAGATAGTTGGGACACATTACAATCAAATTTTAGATTTTCAAAATGTAATTGAAAAAAAATAAAAAGTTTGGGATATTGATGTAAATCATAAAAAAGTTTTATTTCAAAATTATGTATCATCCATCTGTTCCCAAATGATTGGTTCGCTTTGTTATCTAAAAAGTAACAAAGATTGACTTTAAGAAACCACACCTGGTGCTTTAAATATTCCAACGTCGGACAGCGTTAAAGCTTCAGATGAAACACAGGCTTAGAACGCACGCAACCTTTTTTTTTTTTTTTTTTGGGAGAGCATGGGTCCATTGGAAACATTTTTTTAAAAAAAGTTTAATTTACATATATATATATATATATATATATATATATATATATATATATATATATATATATATATATAACTAAGCTGGAGGCATCCGAGGCTTGACAAGCTCTGGAGACAGGACTACAAGAGCACAAACAGCTGTTCAAAATAAATTTTTCATCACCTTTCCTAATTCTTATTCTTGTATTCCACTATTCTATATATCTTTCAAATTTCCATGCAAAAGATAGAATTATTCCACATAAAAATAAATATTAATTCTTCAGAAAACTGCTCACCCATTGATCAAACACTGGGACTCTAACTAGCTGCGGTCTCGCTGGTTTGGTTTTTCTATCATTGTGAAAGAACTGCACATAATTTTATATATATATATTATACATATTGTATTATATTTTATTATATTGTACTACATAATATCAAAATGATATATATAATTATAAATATAATTATATATATATATGAATCATCACCAATATTGGAGCAAGTGGTCCTTTGAGAGGCTGCCACGATGTGGTCGCACCTATACCCGTGATTGGAGGGCCAGAGGGTGCAGCATGAGTGGTGTGGACCACGTTGGACCCTTGGCAGCTCGGTGTACAACCCACAGTATCATTTGAGCGGGGTCCATATTATTAAAAATATGAAAAGAAAGTAAAATAAAAATGGTGCACGTGGCTAATTCTGGGCTCGCTGGCTTGCTTGCGAGAGCAGCAACGCAACTTTAGACGTCGGAAAGTGAGGAAAGAATACGGGAGTCGTTTGGTTCACGGGGAGTGGAGAGAGAAGGATAATTCTTGAAAAATAAAGGGAGAATTTCTTATTTGATTAAAATTTAAAAAAAAAAGATGGAAAAAATCTTCTCTTATAAGAAGATATTTTTTATATTTCATAAAAAATAAAAATTTATAGAAAATATAGATTTTTAAATTTCTCATAGAATAAAAATTGATAATAAATTTTTTTCTAAAAATATTTTTTTAAGATCTACAGCTAAGATTTTATAAAATATTAATGATCATGATGAAATATTGAATATTATATAATATAATTTTATTATATTTTAATATTATTTTGATATTTATATTAATATAATTTTTTATTAATATTATTTTAGTATTTATATTAATATATTTATGTTTATATTAGGAACAGAATTAGATAAGGTCGATCGGATTTATGCTTAGATCCGATCAGATTAGTACTAGATAATGAGGATCCTATATCGATAATCCAAACTGTTAGATATGATTTACTACCTCAAAACTACTTGTACACTAAAAATCGTATGATTTGAAAATCCCTAACTAATGCACCAAATAATCAAAAAATATATCTAATTTAATTTTAATTAGATTGTCTAATTTTTGACTATTTGATACATAGGCTAGAGGTCTCCAAATCATATAATTTTTTATGTGCAAGCAGTTTTGCGGTAAGAGATCACATTCAATAGTTTGGATCATTGATATAGGACCCATATTATAGAATTTTGATCTGACCAAATCTGAATCCAAATTCAGTCAACCTGATTCTTGTCTAGCTCTTTATATTAATATAATATTATATCTATATCTATATTAATAAATTTATTATATTAAAATATTAATATTATATTAATATTATATTAGTATATATTAGTATTATGTTAATACCATAATTTATTATGATCTAATATTATACTATAATATATTAATATCATATTAATATTAATATCAATATAATATTATTATTATATAAAGTTTAGGAGTAAAAAGATATGGACTTGCATCTATTAAGGATATAATAGGTATTTTATACAGTTTTTTCAAAAAAAAGATACTCAACCAAATATAAATCACTCTATAATAAATAATTACCTGCCCATATTAAACCAAACGTACCAAAATCTTTCAGAAAATAATTTATGGGAAGAAAAATTCTTTCCACGAACCAACTGAGTCTATTAAGAATATTATGAAAGCTATCTCGAAGATAAATATTATTCTTCATAATATTTAGATTACCTCTAGACTTTTTTTTTTCCCTTGCACATTAAAAGATTTTTTGCGTTGAAATTGTGTATCTTGTTTGTAAATTGTGGAGTTATCGTTGCTTGATGAATTACAGTGATATTTCATAATGTGATCCAATTACCATGTTGATTGAGAGAAGGCTGCATGATGGTGGCAACTGAAGGATCCAAACTTTCCATCAGTTTGTACTTCCTAGGATACGACAATAATTCAGGATGACCAAGGTGGCAAGATTTTTTCCTGAGAAGAAAAAGTTAGAAAAATGCTGGAGCAGATTGGAAAGCATCACGGATGAGACTAAAATTGGACCAAAAATTTAAGTAGAGCATAATCATATTACAGATCATAATCAAGATTTGCTGCGATCTTGTTAGCACTCTTTGCATTTATAATTGTTCCATCAACCATGCTAAGTAAAAGTTTTGTAGGATAAAATCTGAAATCCAGGCCGTCAAATCTAAGTTTCCTACCATTTGGGAGAAGTATTTTGCGTTCCAGAGGTCAAGTTGGAGGAAGCTTGCTTATGATTTTTGTTCAAACCTTTTGGATTAATTACAATAATTTATGGTTCGACCTTGATCAACTAGATAAGATCATGGTCCAAAAAAACAACAACAATGGAACCATATTAGATTATGATAGACTGATTTTGGTGAAATAGGTCTCATGGTGGAAATCACGTTCAACCAACATTCCAACAACCATGTAGATTAAGGAGCACAGCTACCAAAAGTATACAACCTTATAGTTATAGGCTTGTGGATCACCTGGGTCGCTGTGTATTGTGGTTTATACTGACTTGGATCGGGATTAGCTTATTGCATTCTCCCTACTTTCTTCTCGTATCATGGGGTGAAAGAAATTCTTGGGTAGAACTAACCATCTCCAAATACTACTGTGACTTTTTCTTTATTGGCTTTGTCTACAGTGTTTATGGTAAACTAAGTCTATCCAAAAACTTCTCTATCAGATTTCATTTGCAATTGCATGTAATCTTTTGTATAACAGGAAAAATTTGGATGCGCTCAGGCTCTTTTTTGGGAAGAAGAGATTGAGCATAATTTTTCTTCCATGGAAGGCCTTTTTAACAGTTTTACACCTAATTGTAAACAAACTAACTTATGTTAAGCACACTGGTTAAATATGTTCATTTGTTGATTACTATTACGACTCTGCATATATGGCTTATGGATGGCTACTCAAAGTTTGGTTTAGTCTGTAACTAGCAATACTTGATATTATTTCTTTAATGATCGAAGGCTTCTACACTATTGATGGGAAATGTTGGATGCATCATTTAAAATTTATCATTTATTTAACTATGTACAACCATTTTTTTAACTATGTACAGTCTAAAGTTATGATAAAATAATAGCAGAAGTAAATCTCTCTTTTAAATATAAACTAGCAAAAAAAATCATGCTAAGCAACAGGATCCCGATTAAGACTCCGATTGAGACTCCACAACAGAAAAAAAAAAAAGGAAATACCCAACACAAAACCCCAGCCATTGTCTAAGCTTCTCTTTCGGCTACTCCAAGCCTCCCATCCGATTGGGACTCCTGAGGATGGGAAAATAGAAAAAAAAATGAAGAAAACATAGGAAAGATCAACAAATATGAAGAAAATATGAAAAAATTAAAAGACAAGACCTTCTTCCGCATAGATAGATTGATTTTTTTCCTTTTCTTTTTCTTTTTGTCTTTTCATTTCTTTTTCTTTTTGGAGATATATGGAAAGAAAAATACTTGAGGGAGATCAAAAGGGAAGGCCGCATCGACGACGGCGGACCGTGTCGATGATAGTGGGGAGTAAGACGACGGTGGAGACCGACGGAAGTTGGCGGTGAGGAGAGTAAGGAGGAGATCGGTGCCTTTTTTTTTAGAGATCTATAGAAAGGAAAGCACCTAAGAGAGATTGGAGAGGAAGGCCGATGTCGGTGACAATGGAGAGAAAGGTGATGGTGGAGACCGGCAAAGGAAGGAGATCTGTATCTTTTTTTCAGATATCTGTGGGAAGAAAAAAATCTGAGGGAGATTGGAGCAGGAAACCCGACACCGGTGATGATGGGAGGAAGACGACGGTAAAGATCAATAGGAGGTGGCAATGAGGAGAGTAGGGAGAAGGTGAACATCGACGAGGGATCAGGAATATTTGAGATAGCTCAAAGAAAAAAATGAAAATACCATTGGAAAAAAAATAACCATATGGGGAGTTTAGAGCTCGACACGTAGCACGTTGGGGAGCTCTGAACTCCCTTTTCATGTATTGTATAGATTCCATCTCTTAAATACTTCAAGGTTGGCCTTTCACAAGAGCATATTGAGAAAATCTGAATAGCCCATTTCTTAAAGGCGGCAGTGGGTCCGAATAGATTGATCTGACTTAGGTTGATGTAGGTTTGGGTCAAAAAATCTCTGAGTTAGGTTGACATAGGTTTGGGTCAAAAAAATTGTTAACCTATATCTATTTATTTATAAAGGGTTGGTTTGGGATTAATCCTTTTCGAACCTAGATTAAAAATGGCCAATCCATCCTCATTTATTCCAAAATGGTTCATGTGGGTATGTGGGTACAGGGGTACAACTTAAGTAGGATTGGCAATGGAAGCATGTTCTGGTTAGCAAAGCTCACAACCCATACCCACTCATTGATAGAAATGGTTGGTTTTGGGTTGACCAATTTCTAGCTAGCCTGAATTAAAAAATGGCTAACCTAAACTAATTTATTTTGGTTGGGTTCATGCAAATTGGTTGCTCCTAGTCAGGTTTCAATAACCTATTTCTTAGCTAGGTTTGGCAAAGTTAAGTTATACAAATTCAATAATTAATCTCATGAAGTTTAATAAGAGATAAAGGTACTATTTGATGAGAAATAGAGATAACCTTAGATAAGGCGACAAATCCATGATCATAAGATTTTATCACTTTATAAATATAACATTATCTCTTTTTCTTACATAAAAATTCTCATGAGAGTCCATCCCATTTGATGGATGCACTATAAAGAAGTGGAAGATCGTGCTAAGGGAATGTAGTCATGCATTAGAACATGATATCGGATGATAGTTTGCCTTGGTTAGACCTGATGCTCGTCGTGCATCGCTCAAAAGCTGACTTACTCATCTTGGTGCCTACTGAGCTAAGATACTAGATTGAGATTTTTGATGGATATTATGCACCGAGTGGTTACCAAATCTAGTCTATATTTTAAATATGCTCCAGATCTAATGGATGACAACTCACCTCTATCAGATAAGACAGAAGTAGTCTGACTCTCTCAACCACTCCTACTCTTTTTTCAAAGATGGCCAACTGTCCCACCTATAAATAGAGGTGTCAATGGGTGAGTTGGATAAGGTAAAATGAAGCGCTGGTTAGGTCGGGTATACCAGCTTCCCTTAGATCGGAACGGATCAGGTTGGGTCGCATTGGGTATCTTCCCTCGGATTGGGTTAGATCGGGTCGGGCTGGGCTGGGCTTATATTTATTGAGTTGAAAAGAATGATCTTTCTATTAAATAAAAAAAATTATGCATTTATTCTAATTATTTCACAAACAGTATCATGTCTTTGACTATCTATAATTATTACAGATATAAAAAAAATTAGAAGAGAAGTTCAAATTGACATTATAAAAAACATTGTATAATTGTTTGGTATTATGCACATTGTTATATATAAGAAATCAAGAAACTATGTTAAAAAAGCATAATTATTTTGTAAAGAAGTAATGCTTAAGTTATTCCAAAATGAAAATATAGCACAAATCTGAGAACAACAGCTTATGGAATAGATAGATATTAATGAAATGCATGCACAAGTTAAACTGCATAAGCAGCATATTTTCAGTAATCAAAATCATATAAGCAGCACATGAATTAATAGTCATTAATTAAGTACTCACATGTGCTCATCATGTTGCTCTAGATCATGTAGCAGGTTTTTAATTGGAACTATGAAGAGAAGTATACCTCCTTTCCTTTTTTCAATATGGAAAGTAAATAGATATATCTGTTTCCAAGGAGATAATATTGAACTTGGGATCAAAAATGTATGCCATAGACAACACAGTAGAGACCACGAAGAGTGAAAGCAGTGTAGCTCTTATACTATCCTACTGTAGTCTTGCTGAAATAAAAAGATATAATAGTTCTCATCTAACATCCAAAAAGTACTAAAACAAACATCTAGCATTGAACAATTAAAAAAGAGTTTTGAAATGGAAATTGAATTTAAAGTAGTTTTTATTTTTTAGCATTTTCCTCACACGGACCATAATTAATCCAATTTTAAATAAGAAATGTCATCTGAAACACCTATCCTATACCACGTAGCGAATTCAAATTGAAATCCTAATATCCTACAAATCTTCTAATAAAAGGCTTAGATATTAAGTTAAGAATTAGTTGGATACTCAACTAAGCAGGACAAATACCTTCGAGCAATCTCCTGATAGGTGCTAGTAACTATAAAATCTGCATTGTTCATGGCAATCAGATCAGCAGTGAACTAACACAAGTGGGAGCAAAATAAAACCAAGATGTCTCAGATAGTTATTGGTGTTAAACAAACATCAACAACTTTAAACCATACTTTCCAATCTACAAAATACAGCAGAATAATTAGCTAATAATATGATTTAGGGAGAAATAAAAGATAAATACTGTGTTACCATAAATAATAAAACTTATAAGTTGACTTAAAAAAGGAAGGTACCCAAATAAAACTATCTACTTACTTAAAAAATTTATAAATTTTTGTTTAATACATTAAACTAAGACACAAAAATATGAACATAATTGAAGTAATTAAACAACAAAAATCATGCTAAATGTTAACCATCTTACCTCAAAGCAAGAAGCTTGTATTTCGAAGTCATTGAAAAAGCTAACAACTAAATCCTGAATTAATGGATGGAAAAACAAATCACAAAAGGGATGTCATTGACACTTATGTACAATGTTAATCTACATAATATATAGAATATGATAAAAAAGAAGAAGAATATAATGTCTAAACATCAGAACACTACAATGAACCATTTCACTTAAAGGCAAGTCTCACAATAAGACATCAAAAATACATAATAGGAACAATAATAGAAACAAAACAATAAATATATTATTTTCTAGAAAGTCATCTCCCCTTTACGATAAGAAAACAATCAACTAAAAAGAGAACAACTAAGTACTTATGCTAAACTTTCTCCATTTCATCAATCTTTTTCATGGTCCATCACCAAACTTTCTTCTTCATTATCATCATAATCATCAAGGATTATCTGAATTGTATTGCCTTGCGATGGTACAGATAAACCTAAAAAAATATGAAAAAAAAAATAAATTTCATAATTCAATAATGTATAGAGTACAGCATACAACCTAATGAATGAAAAAGATATTTTATTTACTTTAAGTTCAGTCCATAACCAATTTTGAGCACATATTAATACCTCCAATATTTTGGAATGAAGTGTACTATAGTGTGGGTTCAACAATCTATCACTTATGCTAAAAGCCAACTCTGAAGCAACTATTGATACAAGAATGGCTACAATATTCCTAGCAATCAACCGCAAAGTAGGATATTTGAGTCTTTAATTTTTCCACCATGGTAAAATATCAAAATTCATAGTTCTTAGAAGCACACCATCTTTAATGTAGTGATCCAACTCTACTACTTTCACGTACTCAACCTTATTCTCACTACTAAGAAAGTTAGTTTTTATTAATAGAGTAGCCTCTATCATAGCAAATAAAGTACCAGAAGAACAAGCATCAAGAGCCATTCTATTATCCTCATTAAGTAACTCATAGCAAATATTCTTAATCCTTGCAATTTCATCAAAAGCTTTATCCCCACAGATTTAGGTGAACATCTACTCCAACAATTTCATTTTGAATCTTAGATCTAAAATAGCTACTACTCTAATAACACTATGAATTACCACTACAAGAAAAAGATTTTTTGTGACGGTATTTTACCATCACAAATAATCATTTACCGTCGCAAAAGAGTATTTGCAACTGTCTTGCGACGGTATTTTAATCATCGTCGTTTTGGCCGTAGTAAACAATCCGCGATGGAGGAATGCCACTGCAAAAAATTTTTACGATAATTTTTTACAACGATAATTGCTTGCATCACAAAAGGGCATCTATGAGATGTATTTGTGATATTTATTTACGACGAAGGATACTATCGCAAATAAAAGATTTTTTGTGACGATATTTTACCATCACAAATAATCATTTACCATCGCAAAAGAGTATTTGCAACAGTCTTGCGACGGTATTTTAATCATCGTCGTTTTGGCCGTAGTAAACAATCCGCGATGGAGGAATGTCACTGCAAAAAATTTTTGCGATAATTTTTTACAACGATAATTGCTTGCATCGCAAAAGGGCATCTATAAGATGTATTTGTGACATTTATTTGCGACGAAGGATACTATCGCAAATAACTTTTTCCTACAGTATTTTGCTGTCGTAAATAAGTACTTTATTTTTACGACAACCATAGCCGTTACAAATAGTGGTAGTAATTTTTTTTTTATTACAGCACTCCACCATCACAAATAGTGATAGCAAAAAAATCTTATTTTTTTTCTTACAGCACTTTGCCATTGCAAATAGTAGTAGCAAAAAAATTTTTTTCTTTATAGCACTTTACCATCACAAATAGTGGTAGTAAAATTTTTTTTATTATTTTTAATAAATCATTTACAATGGCAAATATCATCACAAATAATATAAATTATATTTTTATTAACTATATTTATTTTTTTATTTTTTATATAATTATGCCTGTGAACTTGTAACCATTATTGATACACCTGCTATCAATTAGAGAGAAAATAAAGCATAATACTCAAATATTGAAAATAAATCCATTCAACTAAAAGTAACTTGAAATGCATTGTCCAATATTAAAAATCTATCCAAATTTTATTTAAACATAACATAAGTATTCAAGTACATGTCCATTATCGAAAATACAATAAAAAATAAAATAGAACATAAAATTTGCTTGCTTCATCTTCATGAAATTGTACCTAAACCTGAAAATAAATAAAAAATATATTAGTTTAATAAATTATTATAAAAAATATAAAATGAGGTCACTAACAAAAATAAATTTCATAGGACAAAGTCTACAATGAAACCTTTTTGTATCATTAGAAAACGGAATGCCTCTGATTTCACTATGGAGAACAAGTTTGTAAGGGACAACCAGCCTGATGGCTGGTCTAGGTACCAAACACTAGAAGGTAGAAATAAAAGCATATTTCATACGAGCTTTTTTAATTTCTCTGATTTATAAATTTTTTTGATAGCATAATAAATAAATAAATAAATAAATAAATAAAACTAGATTCAACTTTTTGAACCATTTAGATGAGAGATTGATTTAAATACTGTTAGAACAAGGATAAATGTGATTTTATTTTGTATAAATCTAAATGCAATGCACCTTAAGCAATTGATATGCCCCCCACCATAATCTGGACCCATCCCTATCAGCCAAAATATAGAACGCAATTACAGACACAGAGACAAACAAGAGCAATGATTCGCATGATTTCCTATAGCAGACAACCACCATCCTATAAATGCAAGCTATTGAACAAATACTTGTCAATCAATGGCATGATCTTGAGATTTCTGACCTTAAGTCAACTGGAGGAAGCTATGTACATCACTATCATAGCTTTGCCAGATTAATATTTTAGAGTTCTTAAAAATGGAGAAGATCAAAGTCCAAAGAAAAAGATTTGGAGAATATGCAAATAATTAGCAAATTTCTTAATTTGAACATTGATGAACATGTGCACTGAAAAACCAAACCAGCCAATGGCATGTCATATTAAGAAGAGCCACCTAATCATGATATTTCAACAAGTATAGACAAAGGATCAGTGGTATGTGGGAAGATTGGAGTCTACTCAAAATCTTTTTTAAAGCTGTATTGGTCCATTGATGAGTGTGCATCCACCTCAACAAAATCTTCAAGCATGGTCCAAAGGAACTCTTGATCATGGAAACCAACAAGAAAGATTTGATACTGCCTATGTTTTCTTTAGAAGGACACTTGGACAAGTTTTTTGAAATATTTTTTGCCATTTTGCTCCTTGTAAAATATTTAACGACAAAACTATTAAAAATGATAGTTTGAAAAAAAACTTGGACAACAAGAATATCATCACAAACCTCATCAGGCATCTGGGTTAATCTCTCATTTTCTGATGCATGTGTTTGGTGAGCACTAGATGCATCTGAATCTATATATTATAAAAAGTTGAAAGATGTAAAATTAATTATAAATAACAATCAATTAATATACAATATAAATCTAACTAAATAAATAAATCATACCTGCCCACTACTGGATGGCACCGAACGAGGAGTACCTGCTGGGCTGTGCGCAAAACATCCACTTGCTATCTGAGCACGCATCTGATGGAGCTGCGCCTCCAAGCAGAAAAGTTTATCATCAAACTCAATTCGAAGCTCATCCCAAATCCTCCTAATGGTCTCCTCTGATAGTGCCTGAAAAGATTACTCATGCAAATGTCATTTTATCATGCTCGAACTCCAAATACGCATCCATCCATGTTCATCTTCTCCCATCACCTCTACAAAGATATGATCTTTTAGTTCTGATGTGCGCTCGTCTTCAGGTACCTCTTCAAGTCATCGTTTCATCTCCTCCTATAATAAAAAATTATAATATTGATATTAATATGTAAAATATATTATATATAAAGAGAATTTTAATTATGCACTTATAATACGTTCTTGTGCATCCGCATCAATGACATCCTATTTTGAAGTATGTATTCTAATAAACATGCTTAGTCAATTTGTTTCTAATCTCTCTGCTTCTATCTATTAACATAAATAATCCAGACATATATAAGAATTTACACTAGAGTTATATTTAATATAAATTTATAATATTTTAAATATATATTTACTCTAATAATAGAAAATAAAATTCTCCCTATCTTATACAAGCCTCCCAACATCTTCCTGTTATTTTTTTTTCATGCACACTGTACCTACAAAAGTTATTAATATAATTAAAAATATAATATATTTTCATTATATGAAAAGAAACTAATCACAAAAGAATAAGTATCTGGACATCTTCTTATTCCCAATAATGAACAAGTACCTCCCACTGATCAGCTTTCATACGCAGAGGAGGTCTAAAGATAAGATTTTCTTCCCTCTGGTGCTTATCATAGTAATGATGCTTGATATAAAATTTTTAATTTCTCCACATCTCACCAACCGACCTTAAGTAGTTTTCACTATATTCACTAGGGGCATCTGTGTTATCCTATAAAATTAAAATTTAACAAAGTTAGTAATCATATAAAATGTAAGAATATAAAAGATAAGAGTTATTTCATATACAAATTTCTTCTTATATTTAACAATAAATATTTAATATAATTTTTTTGAATGCTACTACATTAAAAACATAACCATTGAAAAAATTATGCTACTACATTAAAAATATGGGCAACCAGTAATTTGAAATTCTTCTGATTTTGCACCTCTTTCCAAATATAATCTAGAATTAAATACATAATTATAAAATAAAACTTATAAATATATTTTTTCCGCACCTCTTTCCGAATATGATTTAGAATATTCTGGGATATTTCTATCAAGATGCATATGTCAATGGGACATATGTCCTATTTTTCGCTACTACTCCTAATTGACTCTTGAACTTACTTGCATTGGACCCACAAGGTTGCATATAAGCATTAAATACCAAAGAAAACTTCTGACCCATGCCCCAAAACTCAATACCGTGAGCCGTGCCTTGACCTCTTCGTCTAGAAAGTTGACTCACTCGAATAACCTAATTAGTATCTAAATACAATAATAAGATAAGATAGTACAAGATTTTAACTTTATATAAGTAGAATAAGTGATTTTACCTACAACATCTGATGACTATGGCTGAGATAATGTGGTCTCTGATCGCTGTCTATCTGACTGAGTATTATGTGCTAAAAGTGATTATTGCTGTGACTCATCATGACTGGACTAAGATGATGAATAAGCTATAATCTATCCAACATGGATACACCACGTGTCCTCTTTGGAGCCATCCTATATGTAAAACATAAAAAGTAAGCATTATCTTCATCTTAACTAACAAATGAACAATATTAACTAACAAAAAGTAAATATAAAAAGTAAACATAAAAAGTAAATATAAAAAGCAGACATAAAAGTATAAAGAGGATATAGAATTTAACTAACAAATGAACAATAATAACTTACATGCAAATTTTTATAATTAACAATGGTCATTCATTTTCATCCATCTCAATATCATCATCGAGGGATCTCATATCATCTACATGTTCCATCTACACCTTCCCTCACTCAATGAACATCATCATCATGAGTATATATTGTCTCATCTAAATATTGCTCGTTAAAAGTCTCTGCTTGAGGTATTGATTTTACATTATCTGAACCATCCTTTGAGTACATGTCAAACAAATCTCTAACTGTCATCTTGAGAACAACACTCCATCCTAATTCTATAGGATCTGAAATATAGTATACTTATTCTGCTTGACTTGCTAGAATGAATGGTTCTTTGAAACATCATTGTCATTATATAAAAGATGACTAAAATAGACAAGTGTCATCTTAAACTCATCTATCTTCTTTCCCTTGATATCATCAATCCAATCACACTTGAATAGTACAAATTGTATATCATTGGTATATCGAATCTTGATAATATCTGTCAATTTTTGTAATACATTATATCTCCAACACTTGTATGTGCCTTGACAACAATATCATGGCTTTGAGTGGTTCTCTTGTTATCCTTATCAAGTTTGCAAATTCAGAAGTCATTGATGATATATCCACCATAACGTCGTACAAATTGATCTGGATCTCTAGCAAAATGCTGAATTTCATCTGAGTACTGAATTTTAGATATTCTTACTTATATTCATTTTAATACATGAACTTTCAAATTATATAAAAATTAAATGATAAATAAAAATTTTGAATTTGAGTTGTTAGAAAAAATTAAATATGATTACTTACATACTCCCTCAACCATGTGTGAAAAGTTGATACATGGACCTTTTCAATTTGATCATCTGATGAACGAGGTATTTATCTTCTTAAATACTCAATGTGCTTTCTATAAATATTATAAACAATACCTTTAATAAGTATAAATTTGTTAGTATATCTTACAAGTTGATTATGAAACTTACATTCGAATGGGAGTTATGGCATCAACATTTTGCAGCACATAACAATGAGCTTGCTCCCATGTGACTTCATCAATATATATTTTATCTTTCTTTCTAATGAGGCAATCCAAATTATTTCCACTATCATTACTCAAAATTGATCGATTTGATCTAGTTTCAACATTCTGTAAATATCTTGAATAAAAATTTATATACTCTTCCATCAGATTTCCTTTGGCAATTAAGCCTTTCAGATGAGCTCGATTACGCACATAAAGTTCGAGCATAAGTAGATACCTATATAGATACAAATTAGATAAAATTTATATAACAATAAATTAAAATCGAAAGAGTATAATATATGTTATTTTATACAAATAATATTATCTTTCAATAGGATATATCCACTTAAATTGCACTGTTCCAGCAATGAGTGCCTCTTCTACTAAATGTATAGGTAAATACTCTATTATATCAAAAAATGAAGGTGGAAAGATCTTTTCAAGATAACAAAGTGTTAAAGCAATATGACTTTGAATACACTCTAGGTCAGCCACCTTGTTCACCTTTGAGCATAATTATCTAAAAAAATTTGTTAACTCAATCAATGCCTCCACCACATCTTTAGATAATGCTTTGTGTACAGCTACAGAAAGTAACCGTTACATCAAAATATGATTGTCATGATTTTTTAATCTCCAAATACTATGCTCCTTTAAATATACGCAGTGACTGATATTAGATACATAACTATCAGAGACTCTGACATTTTTTAGTACTTTTTGAAAGATATCTTTGTCATCTTTGGATATTGTAAAATAACCTGGAGGCAAATAAGCCTTATCGGACACTCATTGTTATGGATGTAATGCTTTCCTTATACCCATTTCTTGCATATCATATCGAGAATTTAAATTATCCTTAAATTTTTTTGTAATCTCCAATATTATCCAAAGTACATTATCACATACATTCTTCTTAATGTGCATGATATCAAGATTATGCCGAATCAAATTATGCTCTCAATATGGTAAATCAAAAAATATACTCCTCTTTTTCCATCTAGACTTTTTTTTCACCTGAAGTATCTTTTTGATTTTCTTCAATTTTTCTCTTTACAAGATCTTTCTTTTTATATTCTGTGAGCACTCCATTCAATTGATTTAGTATATTAGAAGCTGATAATTTAACAGGCCTCCTTCTGTATTCTCCTTGACCATTAAAAGATATTCTATCTCTTCAAAATCTGTGGGTATTCGGTAAGAACGATCGATGCCCTCTATAACAAAATTTTCTATCATGTGATAACCATGTTGATTCTATTTGATTGTAACAAGAAGGACATGCAAGTTTTCCTTTTGTACTCAATCAAGACAAGTTTGCATATGCAGAAAAATTATTGATTGTCCAAAATAATATAGGATGAAGTTGAAACATCCTCTTTTTTTATGCATCATACGTAAGTACCCTTTTTTTTCATAATTCATTTAGTTTCTCAATCAACGATTGTAGATAAACATCAATCTTATTGTCCAATCCTTTTAGCCCTTCAATAAGCATAGAAAGAATAAAAAAAAAGTTGTTTCGTAAACATCCACAGTGGTAAATTATATGGCATCAGAACAACTGGCCAAGTGCTATGAGCTATAGATATTGATCTAAATGGATTAAACCCATCAGCTGCTAAATCAAGTCTAATATTTCAACAATCTACAATGAAGGATGGATTCTATTCATCAAAAATTCTCCAGACAATTGAGTCTGTAGGGTGTCTTTGAACACCATCTTTTGTTCATTCCTCCTCATGCTATCTCATTAACTCTACAATTTTTGATGACATAAAGAATTTCTATAACCTCAGCTTCAATGAAAAGTACCATACTTATTTTGTAGCAATCCGACTATTTTTAGTAGTATCATCATTTGAATCTTCTGTAAATTACTTGTATCTAGAACTCTGACATATTTGACATTTATTATGTCCTTCATCTTTGCCTTTAAACAACATGCAATTATTGGAACATGCATCCCATATCTCATAAGTAAAACTTAAATCCATGATGATTTTGTTTGCTTGATAATATGAATTTGACAAGCGTACCCCTTTTGAAAATGCATCATTTAACAATCCTAGTAATAATGTAAATGACTTATCTATTCATCTACTTAGCACTTTCAAATACAATAATCGAATAATAAATAACAGTGATGTGAATTTCGTACAATTTGTATAAAGTGAACGTTCTGCATCTTCAAAAAATCTAAAAAAAATCTTTTATTTCTTGATTAGATCCCTCATGATCCTCATTCTCCATTAAATGATCAAATTCTATATTATCATCTGATATTAAGATTCTAGTTGCCTCTTGTATTATTCCAACCATATCATCTTCTGTATCAAAAAAAATTCTACTTCTACAATCTTGGTTAGACCTAGTAGAATAGTACGTCTCTCCATGATAAGTCCAAATCTTATATGTCGTTAAAAAAACTTTTGATAAAATATGTTGTTTCACCATATGCCGATCTTCAAAAAAATAATTTTTACACTTCTTACATGGATAATAAATCTTTGCATCATCTGCCTGATTAGCATATGCAAAGTCCAAAAATTTATTGACTTCCTTAATGTATATAGGTAAAGCTCTTTCTCACAAATCAATCTGACTTTTATCCATAACTACTATCCACTAATACTATTATCGTTATATATTTTTTGAAAACTATATACAATAATTTTTTTATAAATATCAAAAAAAATAAAATTTATAAATAAATAAAATTTATGAGGATAAATATCGAAAACGATACAAACTTTCTAGTAATGTGAAGATGGTCTCCTAAAACAAAAGAACAGTAAAACACTAAGTAAACCTTAAGCAGAAAATTTCAACTCATAACAATTTCAAGAATTTACCTATCGATCAAAAATTACATAGAATTAAATAAAATGACTTCTCTTTTCATACTATATTGATTCAGCTACTACTTACTGAGAGATTTCTAAACCTGAACCTTATTGAAAAATAAAATATCTACAAATGAAACAAGTTACAGTAAGTAACAGATGATTGAAACATAAGTAAATCAGGGGCCAATATTGAAACATGGGAAGCTTAATACGAACCTTGGAGAATGGAAACAAAAAAAAATTGCTATTCAAAACACATAAAGGTGATAGTTGCACAATTGCATGTATGGGTGTACTTTTATTTATAGCATAACATGAACTGCAGCTATGGTGTATACTTGTATTCAAGAACAAGTTCCACATACCTTTTCAGATTTTTTTTTTCTAGTGCAACACTTTTATATATGTTATGTAGAGTGAGAGATGGAATGCATTAATTAGGAGGAATGCTACTGCCATGCTATGCAGGCACATTGTGCAAATAGCAGCAATCTGTAAACAGTTGAGTATTTTTGTTCATAAAAAGCTTTATCTTTAGGTGTACTAATAGTTGAGTACTAATAGCAATCTGTAAATAGTTGAGTATTTCTGCGATGCTATACGCCACCATTTGGAACTTAAGGCTTCATCTTTAGGTGTACTAATAGCATGATTTATCCTTTCATAGCTTTCCATTACAAAGCTCCAATTTCATAAGATTGTATATCTTGAAGTCAGAAATTTAGGCAACATATAGGATAGTATGGATTATATTCTGTTTTCAAGTTTTATACTTATTCTGAAATAGAATAGACACTAAGAGGTTGAGGCAGCCCCATAATAATCTATTTAGAAAAAAATAATAAATACAAAGAGAACCTTAAAGAATAGTTAACCAAGTGAATCATTAAATCAAATAAAATGCAGCAGTCAATGGGTCTATCTCTATCAACTAGCCAACAAGATGCTAAATCATAAATCAGTCTCATTCTCAATATTAAATATGATAAACTGACAAGGAGAGTGTCGATCTTTTAAAACATGGAGACTAGTAAAATTGAACTACATAATTGCTTCAAAATCTTGATCAGCAGGCTATGGAAAATCAAATCTCATGAAAGTAGGATAGCTCAACCTGCAAATTAACCATATTTCACAACAATCACCTAAACTATCAATGGCATATCAACATGCACATAGAAACAATAGTTTCATCCCCTAAAGGGTATCAAAAGCATGTGCACATGTTGTAAATGCAACATATCATTCAAAATTCTGTTAAATTTATAGAAGATAATAGTTCCTCCAAACCAAGATGCTGTAAAAGATAAAATTCCCCAACCCTAACATGATTGCCCCAGACGAACCTAATCTAATTCCCTAAATCTCCTCTTCTCCATGACTATCTAATTGGATCTTTCAAAAGATATCACCGCATACGAGGAAATGAAGAGAGAGATTGAGAAGAAGAAGAAATGAAGAGAGAGATCAAGAAGAAGAGAGAGGGATCGTACCTGATCGTAGGAAGGCAACGATAGAAGAGTCCGATGGATTTGGAGGGAGAGATCCTCACTTTCTGATTTTTTTACATCGAAAAGGAGAGGCCAAACTGCCACCGGGCCACCGCTAGGGGTGGAGGGGGGGTGAGGGTGGGGGGCACTAAGGAGGAAGCTTAGACGTCGCCTGGGGTTTTAGAGTGGAGGAGATCGGGGGGGGAGGCACACCGCTGGGGTTTTAGAGTGGAGGAGATTGGGAGGGCACATCGGCTGAGGTTTTAGAGTGGAGGAGATCGGGGGGGGCACTCCAACTGGGGTTTTAGATTGGAGGAGATCGGAGGAGGGGGGACATGCTAAGGAGGAAGCTTAGGCGCCAACTGAGATTTTGGAGCAGAGGAGATCGAAGAGGCAGTTTAGTAACTAAATTTTTTTACCATGATAAAATACCATCATAAAAATATATATATATATAAACATATCACCTACGATGCTTAACCATCATAAAAATCCTAGATTATTTACCACGATCCCTTGCTGTCGTAAAAACTCTATTTTTTACTATAAGATTTGATTGCCATTGCAAATAGCAATTAAAATTGACATCTTATTCATGAAGGTGGCTTGACATCGCAAATAATCTTTTTGTGATGGTAAATCAACCATCGTAAATAGTTTCGTCGCAAAAATTTTTTTTCTTGTAGTGTACATTCCAATAACTATTAAATTATCTTACATACTTGATGTCATGTTTCTAATCATCTCATTTAGAGACTTAAGCCATCTAGATAATACTATTTTTACCTCACATATCTTTGTAAAATAAGTATTAACTGTAAGATAAGTACTCTCAAAAAATATCTTGATTATATTATAAAATAATTTTAATTTCTCACAAATCTCTTTGGCTACCTCCCACTCTTCTTGACTTGGTATGCAAGTATAAGATGAATTATATTGTTTCAAGTGAAAAAATACATCTTTATATAATAATGCAGTAGAAAGGATCAAATATGTAGAGTTTCATCAAGTTTTGCAATCAAGAATCAACTCTTTGCTATATAAAATATACAGTTGTCTTATTGTTTCTTCAAATTTCTATCTTCTTTTGTAGATCCAGTCCAAAACATTGCATTATCACATATCTTTTCAATACATTCTTCAATAATTTCAAATCATCTTGAACAATCAAATTTAAAATATATGTGGCATAATGCATATGCATAAGTAAACCACGTAATATAAGTAAACTACTTTAAATTTTTTTCAAGAGAATTCTGATCATGGTATCATTGGTACTATAATTATCAATAGTCAAAGTAGACAACTTTCTATCAATATTTTATTCTAACAAGCAATCAAAAAGAACATTGAAAAGAACTTCTTTTGTATGTAGGGAAAGAATATAGATAAACCTATAAGAAAAAATAAAATAAAATATAAATATGCAGCTTAAATGAAATTACATATATATAAATGCAAATTGTATTTTGAAAGGAGAATAAACTTTAAAATTTGATTTTGTAATATCTAAGAATCATCAATGAAGTGTGTCGTGACAACCATAAAATCTCTCTTTCTGTTGTTTGAAGTCCACATATCAATTGTGATGGCAATCCTACTTTGAATCTTCTCCATTGATGCTAATATCTTTGACTTCTCATAATCATAAATTTAAAAAATATTTCTCTTGATTGTATTTTCAGAAATCATTTTAAATAATGGTTGAAGAGAATATGAATATCTGCTAAACCTAATATAGTCAACTACACTAAGCAAAAACTCATGCAAGATGATCATGTTTGAAAGCTCCTTTCTAGTTGCATCTTGGTCAAATTGATAACTACTCAAGTCCTGTTTACCATCTATCTTATTTTGCTTATTTATCAAAAATTTTTGTCTCATATCTTTAATATTCTGATATTTTAGCCCTGAACTTCTTTTTAAGTATTCACACAAATAAGATGTTTCACGTTTGCTCCCTCCTAAAAGATATTTTTTATAATGATTGCATTGTGCTTTGTCTTTTCTATCAATTTTTATCTTCTTAAAATGATTTCACACATCAGATGTCAACTTTCTTTTTCCATTTTCATCAATATCAATAATATCACAAATAGATTCATTACTAGTCGGTGTAGAACTACTATTTACTGGTAATATTGATATCGAAGTCATTTTTCTTGTAGATTGGTTATGCTCAAGTGGTGATGGAAGGGAGTAATTTTTATCTTGTGATGATATTTTGGATCTAAAAAATACCAAAAAAATATAAATAAAAATTTTATATTATCATAAAAATTGTACATCAAGCAAACCAAACTAATAAATAAAAAAATTTATATTGGCATGATCACTAACTCATACAAAATTGATAGAAGGATTAATTAAGATGACTAAAGAGTAAATAAATAAATATATAAAATAAGTAAATGAGACTAATGGACTATTCTTAATCACTATTCTTATTGTAAGTAATAAGGTTGATTTTATATTCTAAAATATTTCATCAAATAAAGATATATAGACTATCATTATAATCTGAAATTAGATTAAACAAAATTTTCTAACTGAATAGATAATAAAATTTAAAAAAAAACTTCTAATAGCTAATTTTTAGAAGGAATTCATTATGGAATTTTGTCAAACAACTTGTTCATGTGCACAAAACTATAGTTGTGGTGATATAAGAGAGTGGAACATGATCTAGTCTTGCATGATGAAGGGATATAGATTACTCTGATTATTATAAAGATTGAGAGGTCTTAAAGCAGTTAACTGGTACGTGAATCTTTTGGCCAAAATATAATGCTCGTACAATTTCAATGTAGATTGCTCATTTGATTTACAGCTTCTAAAATACAACAATCATATCATTATATTTTAAAAAATATACCAATAAGAAATTGATAAATCTAATTATATAATTTTTTATCAAAAATCTAATAACAATACCACCATCAAGATTCAGATTCTTTATTTTTTTAACCCTCAAGTAAAAAAAAAATATCAGTCTACTTATCAAAAAAAAGAGAGAAGGATGTCGATCCGCTAAGCTCACACTAGCATGAAAGGCCAACAAAGGCTAAGAAAATATAGACCCTACCATAACCTTCACCCTAACCCTAGAAAATGTAAACTCTAACCTTAGATTGAGGAAGGAAGAATCATCAGGATGAGAAGTGATTGGCATCAGACGGATGGGAGTGTGGCCCAAGGAGAGATGGTTAGATGGAGGAGCAGAAGTTTGCACAAAAAGGGATAGACTAGTATAACATCAGATGGAAGTATGGCATCAATCGAAGCGATGATCCTCATTCCTCAAGCATTGCCACATCAGATGGATGGGAGAAGAGGAGAAATGGAGAGAAAGAGAGAAGAAGAGGCATGGAGGTGGTTGGATGGGTTGGGATCCTTGGGGAAGAAATGATCGAAAATGAAAAGTGGCCTATAGGGGTTAGGAGGCATGGGCTTAAGTCTTTTATATTATTGGATTGGATTCAGAATGGGGCACACTATTATCCACACCTAATCCGAATCTGTTTCAAATTTTTTTTCCTAAAATCTATACTCATCCCATATTTTAATTGGGTCAGATAAAATCTATCCTATTTGAGTCGGATCTCTAGTGGGTCAGAAAAAATTACCATCCTACCTATAAATAGGGAGACATAAAGGACTCTCAGGTTTGCACCCATGCTCCATTCTCTCCCTCGTTTCTATTATTTTTTGATAACTGACTTGAGCATCAAAGGATCTTCCTCAAAAATAACTCTAGCAAGGGACTTGATTTGCAAGTTCACTTACATATGATCTAATGTCAACACCCAACTACTTCAGATCTGCCTACTCCAATGCTAGATTAGTTGGCAATAGCAATAGATTAGTGTTAAAATGAGGGCCCTTGGCTCAATGTTGGAAGGAAGCATAGATCTACAATTCTGAGATTTCAAAGAGTGGGGTCAAGTGCCTCATGTTGCTCTAATGAGATGGCATTTTGACTAGCCGATCGAGGTGTAAACCTAGCCAGCCAAGGTACTACCTCAGGATGGGGTATCATCTCACCAGCTTGAGATTCTGCCTCCACCCCCTTAGTACACTCCGAGGGTGGCCCCCGAATAATTCAACATGCTCATTCTACAAGTACAGATCTTGACTATAGCTATCTAGATAATCTAACAAGTAAACGTGACCCCATAGCCAGTTCCTTAATAAGCACCTCTGTAACAATAATTTTAGCTACTCTCCCACAATCTGGATCGAGTACAATAAAGTCAGCATAGCTGACCAAAGAGTTTGGAATGTAGCCATCGAAGATGTTTCTTGACTCCCCAATCAAAAAGGAATCCAACTTGGGACGATCCTTGCCTCAGCATTCAAAGCACTACACTGCTTGGGATGCCGATATAGATCGGAGGCTCCAAAAAATGTATCGACAAATCGAGGTGTTACTTGTTCAGGCCTCAGTACAAGATGGGAAGGTCAACTTTAACACCAACCCACCTTTCAGCAAAAGGATCACGAACGAGCCAATTCTGAGCCATTTCAAAATGCCAAAATTGGAGGCATATGACTGGATGACCGACCCAGTGGACCACTTTGAAAGTTTTAAGATCTTATTACTCTTGCATGGGGCTGCTGATGGGATTCTCTGTCAAAACTTTTCTTCCATCTTGTAGAAAGCAGCTCAATATTGGTATTCAAGCCTCCAATTGAGCTCAATCCATTCTTTTGAATAGCTCAATCGATCATTCATGGCCCACTTTATCAGTAGTCGAAGGCAATACTATGGATCTGACTCTTTGGTGAATATCAAACAAAGAGAAGGAGCATCCCTTAGGGATTATATGAGCTATTTCAATATAGCTACACTTGAGGAGCATGACCTCAATCAATCATTGCCATGTCAGTCCAAAAGGACGGACTTCTGAAGTGTTAGTTTGTCTTCTCTCTTAAAAAGAGGTATTCGAAGGATTTTGCCAAGATATTAGCTTAGAGAAAAAGGTAAGCCAATGCCAAGAAAGCTATGAAGCTGCCAAAGGCTTCCTAGAGAGGAAAGCTAAAGAAAAGAGAAAGGAAAGCAAGGAAAAGAAGATAGGCTAAGACATGATGACTGATGTGGAAGGAGCTCGTGACATCCTGAACTCCTCCCCAAACTCATTGATCAAGGACCCCACCTCAGGGTTGGTGGTTGCACCTCTACCAAGGAGGTTTGCAACTTATTCTCCCTTGAATGCCCCAAGGGCACAAATCTTGATTGAGATCAAGGACATGAGCAGCTATCAAGGTCAAGAAGGATGTGAGCTTTACTGACCCAATATGATCTAAAGAAATACTGTCCATTCCATCGCGATTATGAGAATGACATCGAGCAATGCATCCAATTTAGAGACAAAATTGAGAAACTTATTTGGTGAGGATGGCTTAACAAATACTTCAGAGATTGATGGGAATAAGATGAGACCTGACTTAAGCCATCTTAGCTTAAAAGAAATCCAAACAATGGACCAGCTACTGGGGTCATCAACACCATAACCGAAGGGCAATTCAGTGGCCGAGCCGAGGCTCATGAATAAGGGAGTGAAGCATCATCGATCAAGAAAAAAAAAACTGAAGATATTATCATCTTCTTCGAAAACGATGCTCAGGTAATTCAGTCCCTACATAATGATGTGGTTATTGTAACTTTAAACATAGCTAATTACAATGTACACCATATCTTGATTGATAATGAAAGCTCTATAGATATATTATTCTATGATGCTTTTTTCAGGATAGGTCTTACCTCAGATTGGCTAAGAAAGCATGACTCCCCACTCATCAGATTCTCAAGGGATGCAGTCCTTGTCTAGGGGGTCATTACACTAGTGGTTACAACTGGCCAACCTCCTCGATAGTCAGAAGTGCAGTTTGATTTTCTGATTGAAAGGGCCCCCTTGGCATACATTGCCACCCTTAGCTGATCCGATCTAAATGCACTCCAAGCTATTATTTTAACCTACACTCTTTGGTAAGATTTTTGATGAAGTAAAGGATCGAAGAAATCCGAGGAGATCAAGCGCTCGTGTGACAATACTACATGATCATTCTTCGAAAGGCCAAATTATCCTAAGCACTGTCCATTGAAGGATTGGACACCCAAGATGAGTTGAACGAGCAACATGGTGAACCATCCAAGGTCTTTATCTCAATACTGCTTGAAGAAGGAAACACTGACAAAATGGCCCAGATTGGCTCATAGCTGAATGAGGTAACTAAATGTCAACTTATTTCTTTAATGTAGAAGAATGTAGATATCTTTGTGTGGTCTTCCTCGGATACGCTTGGTATTGACCCCGAAGTTATGGTATATGGACTAAACATTGATCCCAAAAATTGGCTAGTCAAGCAGAAGAACAAGAGCTTCTCCCCATAGCACCAAAGAGCAATCACCAACAAGGTTGATAAGCTCATTAAGGGAGGGTTCATTAGGAAGGTTGTTTATCCAAAATGGCTAGCAAATGTGGTCTTTATTAAGAATGCGAATGGAAAGTACCGACTTTGCATCAATTTCACCGACCTCAACAAAGTATGCTCAAAGAGTAGCTACCCATTATCTCGGATCAATCAACTGAAGGATGCTACATTGGGCCATGATCTCTTCATCTCTATGGACACCTTCTTACAATTAGATCTGGATGGCATCTGAGGATGAGGAGAAAACTACTTTTACCACTAACCGAGATCTTTTCTATTACAAGGTTATGCCATTTGGCTTAAAGAATGCAAAGATGATCTACTAAAAGTTGGTCAACTAGATCTTTAATGATCAAATTGGAAGGAACATGGAAGTCTACGTGGACTATATGGTCGTGAAAAATCAAAGTACAAGCTGCCATATTGATGATCTTGGGAAAGCTTTTGCCATCCTCTGCAAATACCAAATGAAGTTGAATATGAACAAATGTACCTATAAAGTCACATCTGAGAAGTTTCTTGACTTCATGGTCTCACAGCGAGGAATCGACATGAACTCTGAGAAGATCTAGATTGTGCAGGAGATGAGCTCGATAAAATTAATAAAGAAAGTTCAACGCCTTATAGGGAAGGTAGTAGCTCTAAATCGGTTTGTTTTCATATTGGTGGAACAGTGTCTCCCCTTCTTCGAGACTCTGAACCAAGTAAAAAATTTTTAGTGGACCAATGAATGCCAAGCGATATTCAACAGGCTGAAGAGTTATCACAGCTCACCACCACTCCTCAACAAACCTGAGTCGAATGAAGAGTACCACTCCTGATGGTTCCCCCACCATGTTCAGCTCGATCTTAGTATGGGAAGAAGGAAAGTTCTAGAAATCTATCTACTACATCAACAAAATCCTTCACGATGCCATGACAAGATATTCAAGGCTTGAAAAGGTGATCTATGCCCTCATTATCTCAACGAGAAGGCTACATCCATACTTCCAAGCTCACATCATGATACCTTTAACAGACCAACCGTGAAGACAATACCAACCAGATACATCGAGTTAGATTGTGAAGTGGGCCATAGAACTCTCAAAATTTAATATTAAATATCAACTCCAGTCATTCATTAAGGCAAAAGTACTCATCGATTTTATTTATAAATGCACCATCCTCGAGGAAGATCATATTGAGCCCGAGCCGAGGAAGGAGGGAACTATAGAGCCATGGGTGCTTCATATGGATGGATCATCAAACTTGACAAGATCAGGAGCCAGACTAGTCCTTACCAGCCTAGAAAGGATAGTCATCGAATACATCCTGTGGTTCGAATTCCAAACCTCGAATAATAAGATTGAGTATGAAGCTCTCACGACCAACCTTAAGATTGCCAAAGAGTTGGATGTGCAGCAATTGAAGGTCTATAGTGATTTGTAGCATGTCATCAGATAAGTACGAGAAGAATATCAAGCCTAGGAGCCCAATATGATGAAGTACTTGCAAAAGGTCAGAGCTATCGCTTCTGCTTTTGCCAATTTTAATATTTAGCAAGTCTCCAGATCAAAAAATATCAGAGCGGACTTGTTGTCGAAGCTTGCAATCTTAGATTGATCGAGCTTCAGAAGAGCTCCTTCTTCGAGGTCTTGGAAAAGCCCAGTATCGAGGAGTTGACACCGATAATGTAGGGCTAAAGTAGAGACGAGCTAGATGGATCCAATGATCCAACATCTCTGAGATAGGATATTCCCAACTGACCTTACAGAAGTTCGAAATTAAGCTGAGGCACTGGCACCTCATTACATCCTCTTTGGAGATAAGCTATATAAAAGATCTTTTTCTTTACCTCTTCTTAAATGCCTACGTCTGACTGAGGAAATTATACCCTTCAAAAAGTATATAAGGGAATATACGGGAACATAAGATACTTCTACAGGATCACTACTGGCCAACATTATAATAAGATGCAGCCGAGCTTGTGCATAATTGTGACCAATGCCAGTGGAATGCCTACATTAAATGCCAACTTACAACTCTCCTAACATCCATTGGTGCACCTTGGCCCTTTGCATAATGGGGAATAGATATTCTCGAACCATTCTTCCAAACGTCGGATTAGTGTAAGTTTATACTCATCGCTATTGACTATTTTACCAAGTGGATCAAGACAGAATCATTAGCTTGCATCATGAAAGCTAGAGTACAAGACTATGAAATTATCATTTGTCAGTTCAATTTGCCTTAGATCATCATCACAGACAATGGTGGACAATTCAATAATGCTTGGTTTGGCAACTTCTATTGAGAGTTTGGCATCATGGATTGCCTACGTTCGGTTGGCCATGCTCAAACAAATCATGAGGCCAAGGTGATTGACCAAACCCTCTAATAGGGCTTGAAAGCTATTGGGAAATGTGTCCCAAAAAGCCAATCGTCAAGCTGTTGACGGTTGAGCAACCAAGTATTGTAATTGATTTATTAATAAATAAAATATATTTGGCATCTTCATCATAAGCTTTCATCTTCTAATGAACTCCGTTATTATGATGAAGTCCTTAGGACTATTTAAGTTCGATAAAGAGAGGATTTATTGATTAGTCCTTAAAACTATTCACGACCAAATGATAGGCTGTTAATAAGGATGACAGCTTCTATCGAGCATAGGTCGCTGTAGGCCATATGGGTTGGTTGTCCTCTTAACCAAAGAGTGTGGAGATACTGGTATGGCATACAGGTGAGATGTAAGGGTACATCATCATTGAACGTGACCAACTCCAGAGCATTCTGCTGTCGAGAATGTCTCTGATGGGATATAGGTATAAGTGTCCCTTAGACTTGAGATCGCCTCAGTGACTGCAAGCAACTCACTGTGCTTTGGTACTGGACTAACTGAATTTCTAATTCAGAGACGGAAGGCTTCTGGGCACAGTCAAGTACTTGCGAAGTCAGAGTGTGATCGAGATGGGATTGACCACTCCAAGAGTTGAAGAAGAATGAGTCGCTGTATTTCAATTTAGCAAAACCTTGGCCAGGATAATCCATCAGATGGATTTGATATTTTGAAATACAATGTGGACAACCTGATCAGAGTTGACAGTTAAACTCTGGGGTGTCCTATGATCATTTTAGTCAAGGAGATGAATTATATGAAAACTATATCCGCATGGGTTCTAAGGATGTTGTTCTACACATTCGACCTATCCGGTCATCGGGTACCATTGCTAGATGGTCACTTCGATTGGTATAGAAATTTGTTTCTATGCTACCGGTTTAGGTTCAGACCTATGAGGTCACACACATTAGAGTTCATGATCCGATCGGATGGTTGATCAACGATTGAGAATCGTTCTAGGGTTAAATGATCAATACGATTGACATTTAACCCAGTGCAAGTGTTGCAGGAGGATCTATTAGCAATTCAATTGCTGATTGGCTTAATTTGATTAAGCCAATGGGCTGAAATTAAGTTTAATTAAATATGATTTAATTAGATTTAGTTTGAGCTTGATTGGATCAAGTCCAATTGGTTTATTGGATAAGCCAAGTGCAAGGAAAAACTAGTCCTAGTTCAACTAGGACTTGGGTCAATCTAATTTCTAATTTGATTAGAAAATTAAATCAGATTTAAATCTAATTTAATCTGATTAAATTAAGTTATTAATTGGGTTAAGACCTATTTTAATTAGGTTGATCTAATTTTGATTTGATTTGGTTTGAGAAACCAAATTAAAATAAGTCATAAGACAGAATCCTAGTAAGACTAGGATTCCACCTTGCGCCACATAATCCTTCTCCACGCCCTCTCTCTTATTCAACACCAATCTCCACTTATTTTGTGCGACAAAAGCCCTCTCCCAGATCTCTCCCATGTTCACAAAAGGTTTTCTCTCTTCTTTCTTACATGGAAGATGGTTTGGATCAAATCTAAAAGGAATAAGTTTGGATTTCGAATTCTATGAGATAGAGTTTTAGAAATCCAAAACTCTTTCAATTTTGCATCGAATTTATCCAAATTTTTTTTTGAAATTTTTATGGATTTTAGGATATACATTGTACACCCTTTTCTGGTGATCCATGTATGAAAATATGAAGGAGGTGCTCAAGAGTTGGGCGTCCCTTAACTTGCCATGTTTGGATAAGCCTTGACTAGGTGTTTGACCTAGACAAAGACTCTATCATATCTCTCTATATAAGATGAGTTTCTTCATGAAATTTTAGGAGAAGACAGAGATTTGAGAGACCTTTGTGCCATCCAAAAATCAGAGAGAAACACTTTTGGGTCGTGGAGATATAAAAGATGCAAGTTAGGATGTCTAGAGAGAAAAATGTGAAGAAGAAGAGGGTCTTCTTCTAGGGTTTTTATTTTCATATCATTCCTCCCTCCATCTTGAGTTTCCTGAGAGCATCTCAGATCTAAAACTCCTCCTTCTATTTTTCATCTTTGGAAGAGTCCAAATCAAGAAGAAGGAGGCACCTGATCAACCATCAAAGAAGGATCAGCGCAGTACTAGCATACTGTGCTGATTTCCTGAAGCAGAACTTCTGATCGAGATTCGTGGGCTCGTGTGGATGACTCCTAGAGGCGGATGCATGTGCGGCTTGCAACATCATCCTCAAGCCCAGATCAACAAGGTTAGAACGTCTAACTTGCAAGGTAATAGATCTGATCTATTATTTAATACATACATTAGATGTAGTATAGAAACATGTTGATATGATCAACATGTAGTTCATGCTATATTTATATATTTTAATTTTTGATTTTATGCTATGTAATAATCATGTAATAGGATCTTAGATCTAAGAATTTTTTAATTTTAAAAAATAAATTTTGATTTATTTTAGTCTTCCACTGTATGATCTTGAAAAAGTTTCAAGATCTAACCCTGAAACCCTAGATCTGGTTCCTACAAAAGCATGGTTAGATCGAGCTAAGGGATAGTGGGTAAACGAACTCTATAATATGCTATCAGCATACTGAACCATCCAATAGATTTCTACAAGAGAGATATCCTTCAATCTTGCCTTCAGGACTGAAGTCATTATCCTGCTTAGATCGGCATGCCATCATCTCGGGTAAAAAAATTTTGACGAGCAAAGCAACTTAGCGCACGTCCGGACGAATTTATATATGCTCGAAGAAGCTAGGGAGCAAGCTCGGATCCAAATGGTAGCATACTAGCATAAAATGGCCAAGTATTATAACTATCAAATCAAAGGCAAGGTGTTTCGAGATGGTGATCTAGTTCTGTGAAGGGCTGAAGTATCCCGACCAAGCGAGCAAGAAAAGTTGACCCCAAAATGGGAAGGGCCATATCAAATCGAGGAGGTTGTTCACCCTAGGACCTACTAACTAAAGTCCTTAGATGGGAGCCTCTTACCTCGAAAATGAAATTCAAAAAACTTACGAATATATTACCAATAATGTAAAAATCTTCTCCTATAATTCACTAGATATTAAAAAGTATTTTATTGCATTCAAGTCTCGTAGGTCAAAGATTGCATAGGAATCCATATTTTGGATGGACGAGTTCAAGACCTTGATCGACCGAAAAGTGAGAGGTAATCCTATAAGAGAACCCTCAAAAGTATAGCTTCTTGTGCCAAAATGAGCAAGCTCAAGACCTTAGCCAATCAAGAAGCGAGGAGCAAAATGAGAGAATCTCCTCATACCAAAACAAGCCAACCTTAAGATCTCTACCGATCAAGAAGCGAGAGGTAACCCCATCAGAGGATCCTTTGAAGTACAAGTCCTTGTACCTAAATGAACCGAGTTCAAAATCTCAGCCGATTAAGAAGCGAGGAGTAATCTTGTAAGAGGATCCATAGAAGCATAGTTCCTCATGCCAAAATGAGTCGAACTCAAAATTTTGACTGGCCGATAAACTAGGGATAACCCTACAAGAGGATCCTCAGAAGTATGACTCCTCAGCCAAAATAAGCCGGCTTAAAATCTTGGCTGACCAAGAGGCAAGAAGTAACCTCATAATAAGATCCTTAAAAGTGGAGCTCCTCGTATTAAAACAATTTGAGCTCAAAACTTTGGCTAACTAAGAAGCAAGGAGTAACCCCATAAGAAGACCCTCGGAAGTGGAGCTCCTTGTGCTAAAATAATTCATTGAAGTTTGGATTAGTGAAAAAAATGTCTGTCAAATAGAAAACCATGGTCAAAATCTTCATGGTATGATAGATATCACCCAAGCATCAGGAGTGACCAAGGAACACCAAAACATGAAAAGCTAAGGTTAAAAACTTTGTGAAACTAAATCTTGATAGGTTAGTTCGGTATCCATTTATGAGGTTGAGCAAACCAACTACCAAGATAGTTCAGTCCCACGTGCAAGATTGGCCAAACCAACTACAAGATCAATTCGATGTCCATTGGAAGGATGGATAACCTAATAACTAGTTTATTTCAGTATTTTGTTAAAAGGCCAACTGAGCCAACCCTAAATATGGTTCAACATTCATTCACTCAAAAAAGAAGAAGAAGAATAAAAGAGAGGAAGTTTGGCACCAGAAGTTTCAAAAAGAATGATACTTGTTTCATTAAAACTTCAAATATATATGTGAAAGGTCCGTCAAGCCGACTACAAAATTAGTTCGACAAAACCAAACTATGATTATAAAATCAAGAAAGGAAAGAAAAAGCTTAAGTCTAAACTTTGACTGGAGGGCTAGGTCTTCTAGCTTGATCTGTAGCTTCTTTGGTGGTGGTGGCCTTCGGCTCGATAATCCCAAAAATTATATACTCTTTAGGTGTCGGGTTTGAGAGCGGACTAAGGGGGCTGTCATTGGCCAAGAAGAAAAAGTTGAGGCCAAGATAATACTCTATGACCTCAGGCTAGCACTCCTAGAGTCTGAGCATGTAGGACTCCACAGCGAACTCGATCTTTTCATTGGCGAGCTCCTCCAAAGTCCGATAGTCCTCCACCACCTTCCAAGCCAGCTCGATCCCCTCAGCCTCAATCTTTGCCCTTGCCTTGGTCTCCCAGTTTTCTCTTTGATTGCGGCCAACTTATTATCAAGGAGTTTATAATATCTTGGTCCAAATAGGTCTGAATTTGAACTGGATCTGGTCCAATTGATCGGCCCAATCACTAGAAAAATAGGCTAAATAGGCCGCATGACTTTTAAAGCATGGAAAAAAAAGGATGATGGAGAAGAAGAATCCTAATAGGAGCCTTCTTTATCCGATTTCATCAAAGAGAATCCAATTTTAAGAGAGATTCAGCCTCCTCTTCGCTCTATTTTATAAACTTTGACCTTCTCCCTCCTGTCCTAGTCCAAGCTCGTGAGAGATCGTCAGCGATTTTTTTCTCCTCCTCTTCTTCTTTCCAAAAGCTCTTCACTATGCCCATCAGATTGTAGCCTAAATACCATCGAAAAAGAGGTAAAGATCTTTCATTCCTTTAGTTAATCCTCCTCCCCATCCTCTTTAGCCAATGGAGATTAGATTCCGACCAAAAAAACACTAGATTTATTTGAGAAAAAGGGTGCTCTATTCTCCTATTTTTCTTTGATGTCTTCTGAGTTTCCTTTTCTTTTCTCTAGCCATCTTTGTTGACGACCATTTGTTTCAGAACCCTCATGCTATCGTGGCCCTAGCTACTCTGGGCCATGATGACCACCGACCATGGAGGGCTCCTTCATTATGGGAAAGAAAGAGAAAGGGTAGTCCCCTGTCCCTTCAAGAAGAAAAAAAGAAGAAAGAAAAAAAAGAAAAGAAATCAAGGAGAGAGTTATCTTTCTCTTTCTTCTCTTCACTTGCTTTTCTTAGTTTCTCTCTCCATAATTTTCTCTCTATAAAATTATTCTCTCTTTTTTCTGTCTCTAATTTTTTCTCTATAAGATTGATCTAGTAAATGATTTTCTTTTAATGATTTTGATCAGACTCTAGTGAAAAGAATTTTGACCTATGATCATTGGACAACGTACCAACACCGATCCTAGCCATACAAAATATTATTAGATTTGATCTCTTATATTTTTTATTAAATTATCTATATACTAGTTCAATCATGATTTAATGAAACATCTTGATTAGACCAATCAGGATGTCGGTTAGTATCGCCTAGTCAATTTTATTCCATCCTCTTAGTTTCTTTCTTTTTTTCTATCATTTTCTCCCTACTTGATCTATGAACCTAATGGAGGGTTTTGAGTCATGTTGCTTTAAATCTGAGTTGATTTGATAAATAGACTTCGAGCCATCTATATCTTAAGCTGATCTTAATCAGATAAAGTTAGATGATCGGACTAATCTGGATCGTTGGATGCGACTATCCATCCATCTTATTTTTCTTAATTATTCATATCTTTTTTAATTATTAGACTCAATTTTGTATAGAGTTATAGTTGTTTTGACAAGAAGATATCCAGCAATGAGATATTACAATATGATATATTAACTGAAGGTTATGAAAAAAAAATTATGAAATTTGTTGAATTTATTAGAATATGTATGAGGTAAGTAATGCATCAATTTTTCTAGATTTATCAATAGATTATATAGTATTTATGTTATTAAATTTTGAATCATATTATTTATGATTTATAATTATGAAACATAATATTTATTTGTTGAATCTATTATAAAATATCATTTGATGCATGACCAAAGATATTTATTATATTATAGATTATGATTGATTGATTTTGATTTCAGATGATTTTATGTATCGTTCAGTTAAAATATGAAATTGATTTTATAGAAAAAGAGTTTTAATTTGAGATAGATTTTGATTCATAATTTGTGTATCGAATTTTTACCAGTGGAGGCTATATGCTGGCATATCGATATCTAACTAATGAGGATTGTATGTTGAAATATCGATATGCTATTAGTGGATTTGTGTACTGATATATCGATATCCTACTAATAGAGATTGTATGCTAATATATTGACATTCTACTAATGGAGATTGTGTACTGCTACATTGATATGCTGCTAGTGGGGATTATGTGCTGGTATATTGATACTCTACCAGTGGAAGATTATGCATTGGTATATTGATATTCTACCAGTGGATGATTATGTATTGGTATATCAACATCCTACTAATGAGAGTTATGCGCTAGTATATCAAAATCCTACCGATGGAGGTTATACATTGGTATATCAATACCTTACTAGTAGAGGTTATATGTTGATACTCGGACTATTCTGAGATCATTCTGATCTAGCCACATGGTATAAATGTAGCTATAATTCATGGTTATTGAGGTGGACCAGATATTTTGAAAGAAATTAATTTATGAATAAAAATAATTTTTGAAAAGATTGGATTTGCATGCATCTTATTTTGATAGTGTTGTATATTTTGAATTAGATTTTAAATTAATATGCTCTACATATTTATTTTTAATGTATTATTATTACTTGATTTATTTAGCTAAAATATTCAATACTTACTAGACTGTCAAGCTTATTATTGTATATCTTACTATTTTTACAGATATTGAAAATTAAGACACATAAGAATATATCCAGAAAAGTGATTAGAAATAGAACTTCAATATCTTCATTTAGATTTAAAATTCTTAGTGAAGTTTGATATAAGATCATTTAAATATTATTGAATTTTATGAGAAACTAAAATTTAGATTTTAGTTATTTAAATATGAATTTATTAATTAAATTTATTTTACTATTTACTTTATAATATCATAAAGAGATGTCTTACATACTTCTGAAGAGAGTTCTCCATGAGTATGCAGTGGTTGTTGTAACCTCTGACTTACGATCTCAGATTGGAGGCGTGATAAAATTGAGATTTGTTTAAATTTTTTGGATCAATTATAATATCTTATGTTTGAACTGAACCAACTAGATAAGATCATGATTTAGATATGTAGTAGATATTGACTATGGATTGTTCCATCAATCCCCCAAAAAAGCAACAATAATTGAATTGTGTTTGATTGTGATAGACTAGTTTTGCTAAACCAATATTTCAACAAGCACGTAAATTAAAGAGCACAACTACCAAAGGCCTACAACTTTATAGTTGTAGATTTGTGGAACACCTGAGTTACTATTTATTATGATTTATATCGACTTGAATCCAGATTAGCTAATTGCATACTCCTTACTTTCTTCTCCTATCTTAAGGTGGGAGAAATTCTTAGGTAGATCCAACAATCTCAAAATACTACCGTGATATTTTTTGATTGATTTTGTCTATAGCATTTGTGATAAATTAAGTTTATCCGAGAATTCTTTATAGGGTGGCATTACAATTGCATGTAAATTTTTGTATAACAAAAAAATCTAGATGCGCTCAAGCTCTCTATAGAGAAAAAGGGATTAGACATAATTTTTCTTCTATAGATGAATTTGTTTTCAAATTTATCGATAGAAGGCCCTTTTAGGAGTTTTATACCTGATTGGAAATGAACTAACTTATGTCATGCATGTTGATTAAATGAATTCATTTGTTGATTGCTATTAAAAGGTTGCATATTAATATAGCTTATGGATGGCTATTAATCAAAGTTTGGTTTAGTTTGCAACTAGCGATAATGAATACTACTTTTTTAATGATAGAAAGACTCTGTGCCATTGATAGAAAATGTTGAATGCATCAGTAGAAGTAAATCTATCATTGCTTTAACTATGTACATCCTAAAGTTTTGAAAAAATAATGATAGAAGTAAATCCCTCCTTTTAGTACAAATCTATCAATGCTGGGTCCATGCATTTGTCAAGTTGGTCTTTTACAAGAGCATATCGAGAAAATCCAAATAGCCCCATTTTCTAAGGGCGATAGTGGTCAAGGCAGGTCGATTCAGGTTAGGTCGATGTGGGTTTGGCTCAAAAAATCTCTTAACCCATACCTAGGGTTGATTTTGGAGTAATCCATTTAAAACCTAGATTTAAAAATGACCAATTCAAACCCATTTATTCCCGAATGTTCATGTCAGTAGATGGTTCCGATCAAGTAGGGATGGCAGTGGAAGCATGTCCTAGTTAGAAAAGCTTGCAACCCATATATACTCATCAATAGAAAGGGTTGGTTTTGGGTTAACCAGTTCCTACCCCAAATTTCAAAATGGCCAACCTAAACTAGTTTAACTTGGTTGGGCTTATGCAAATTGGTAGGTCCAAATTCTGACACCCCATTTTTCAGCTAGGTTTGGAGGAGTTAAGTTGTATAACTTCAACAATTAATCTCATGAAATTTGATAAGAGATAAAGGTGATATTTGATGAGAAATAGATGTAACATTAGGTAAGGAGACAAAGTCCATCATCATAGGACTTTATCACTTTATCTTTGTAAATACAACATTATCTCTTTCTTCTTACATAAAATTTCTTAACAAGAGTCCATCCCATTTGATGGATGCACTGTGAAGAAGTGGAAGATCCTACTTGGAGAATGTGGTTACGCATTAGAATACATCCTAGAGTAATGGCATACACACACACATGTGTGTACATACATATATATCTCTCTCTCTATAAGAATAGGATCCGTTCAAGTGGATTTACATCTGCATTAGATAATAAGAATTTGCATCAATAATCTAAATAGTTGTATGTGATGCTAAAAATTATGTGAGTTCGGGATCTCCAATTTTATATTAAATAATTCAAAAAATTAGATAATTTAAATAATATATATTTTAAGTAATTTAGGGATGGTAGGTGTCACAGGGCCAATCCTTGCACCAAAATTTTTCGCAAAAACTTCAGTCTTGTGCGGTATTGGATGCCCTATCCAATCAGCCCACTCATAAGCCCGCCTCAAGAGTTGCAACACCAAGCCAAATAAAGATAAACACTCAAGGCAAATAGAGAGAATCACACACATCTCTTTATTGCAATTCCAACATAATCTGAATATAAGAGAACTATCCAAAATCTCTAAATCTCATTAAGGCAATGCTCCCATGGCTTGCTGCAAATATCCAGTGAGCATGGATATTAATAGAGGTGGTGGACAATTCTTCCAACTATTGAAAACTTTTTAAAACTGCTGCCAACCACTATCAATCACTCCAGAAAGTTTAGACAATCATTCTAAGAAGTTTGGAACTATTAGAAAACTATCCTGGATCTGAGTCCCCTTGCACATGGCTATGCTTTCCTTAGCATGAGTTCTGCATCTCACAGTGCATATAGCCACGAGTCTCACTTTCTGCAATAGTGCATCCCACAATATGCACCTATGTGATTTGCTGCACGTTTGACCATGCATCCTATAGCATGCACCTATATGTCCCGTCGTGCACACCGATGCATCCTGCTGCGTGTTTGGCCATGCGGTCTGTAGTGCATGATCATGTATCTCACTATGCGGGGTCGTATGTCCCACTATACATACCTTCTATATTTGTGCATTTGTCCAATTCAGCACATGTTTGCTCGTGCCAATCCTTTGTATATACCTTTGCCCATGTTCATGCATACTCATCTCATCCGACCATCTGAGCACTGGATTGACTAATGGTGCCTTGTTGTGACAGAGCTCCAGCCACACTCCTTCCCATCTAAGGTTGGCACGACAAAAGTTCCAACCCATATAAGCCACTACGAGGGTCTAACAAACCATCCCTATCCGAAGGGCCCAACATCCTCGGAGGAAGGTGTGACAAGTACTCTTGGATCTTCTCTCCAAACTGCCATAATGCTATCTCTTTCTTTCAGCTAGCCTCACTTTTTGATTCTCTTTTTCATTGAACCAAATATTCTATCCTTCTATGCTTTTTACTTTGTCCCACTATGCGGTGGTCCAATATCTTTTCCATCTCCTTATTAAATTGCTGCCTCACGATGGGTGGGGCATACTACACTAGATTGTATGAAGGATTTGCATCTTCATGATAAGATTTTAGAAAACTAACATGAAAAAAGATGGATGAACCTTCAATATCTCTGACCAATGCAGTCGATATGCCACATTTTTAACATTCTTCACCACTTCAAAAGGGCTATCATACCTTGGGATCAGACCTCGATGGTCTCTTTTATTGTTAATTTTTTTCCATATTTGAGAAGTCAATTTCAGCATCACTTTATCTCCCATATTGAATTTCAAAGGACTATAACCTTTGTCTACATATTTTTTTATCCTCTTTGCTATCTTATGGAGGCTATCTTATGCCTCCTCAAGCATCTCTTATTGATTTCTAGCAAATCAATATGCTGCTATGCAGATTCCTCCTCTTTTTTATAAGATAACTTTTTGAGGAGTAGAGGTTGTCGCCCAGTAGCTAATTTAAATGAACTGAATCCAGTCATAGAAGATCGATGAAGATTATAATAGAATTGGGTCGTGTCTAATGACTTCAATCAATTCCGTTGGTTGGCTGTAATATATTGCCTAAGACACTCCAACAATGAATTCACCCTTTTGGTTTGACCATCCATTTGTGGGTGATTGGCTGTGAAAAATTTAATTTAGATCCTATTAGTTGAAAGAAATATATCCAAAATCTTTCAGTGAACCAAGCATCTCGATCACTAACAATATCTGAAGGTAAATCGAATTTCACCATAGTTTCATAGAACAAATCAGCAGCCACCTCCATTAGACATACTTTCGAGGTTGGAACAAAAATAATATACTTGGAGAAGTGATCGACTACCATCATGATGGATGATAATCCATCAACCTTCGAGAAGCCATTGATAAAGTCCGTAAAAACTGAAATCCATGGCTTCTTTACAATAGACAAATGTTGCAACATTCTCATTTTTTTGTATCTCTCCACCTTGTCTTGTGGGCATACCAGACAAGACCTGACATTGACCTGGATGTCATCTTCTATCTTCGACTATATAAATGTTCGGGATAAGAGAGCCATTATGTACTCTTTTTCTGAGTGACCAATCCATTGGGAGGCATGAGACTCCCTCATGAGATATGAGACTCCCTCATGAGATACCTCTTGAGTCCCCCACCATCAGGGATATATAGTCTGCTATCTTTTTTCATTAGCAGATCATCTTTAATTTAGTATCTTCAGGCCACACCATCTCGGACTTATTGAAGCAACTTTTGATACCAATGATCTATCTAGACAGCATCCTAAATTTTATCAGTGAAGTCTACTTCAACTCTGAAAATGGCAACAACAGTCTCCATAATACCTTTCCGACTCAAGGCATCGGCATCTTGATTGTGCCTACCAAGCTTATGCTTCCACTCAAAATCATATTCAACCAAAAATTCTTACTAATGTACCTATCTAGGTGAAAGCTTTTTCGATATCAGGAAGAAATATTAGCAACATTATTAGTCTTTATCAGGAAACTAGTACCTAGTGCGTAAACTCATCAAGTCCGTAGGTAATGCACCACCACCAGCATCTCTGTTTCATAGGCAGAATACTTTTGTTCTACCTCCTTCAACTTCCAACTTTCCAAAGCACTTGGATGTCCTTCTTATACTAACACACCTCCAATGGTTTGATCGAAAGCATCAATATGTACCTCGAACAGCTTCTCAAAATCAGACAACTTCAACACTATTTTGAAGAAACAGCAACCTTTAGTCCCTTGAAGGCTTCTTGGTATTTTTGCAACCATGCCCAAGGTTGATTCTTCTTCAAGAGTTCTATCAAAGGAGTAACTTTTTTGGAGGAGCCAACCACAAACTTGCGATAGTAGTTGGCTAACCCCAGAGTGCTCCTTAATTCAGTCACTTTTGTTGGCGCAATTCACTTTAAGATAGCCTGCACTTTCTTTTGGCCTATTTTCACCATGCCATTACCCACCACATACCCTAGGAATTTAATTTTCTTAATGTAAAACTTATACTTCTCTCTTTTTACATATAAAGAGTGTTCCCTCAACCAAGTAAGTACAAGTTTAAGGTGCTTTAAATATTCCCTAACTAAACCACTATATATGACTATATCATCTAAATAAACAACTACAAATTGATCGATATGATCATAAAATACATCATTCATCAAGTTGCAGAAAGTACCAAATATATTTGTTAAGCCGAATGACATAACTAAAAATTCAAATAAACCATACCTTATGACCATGATAGTCTTTGGTTCATCCTCTTCCGCAATTCTGACTTGCCAATATTCTGATTGTAGATCCAGCTTAATGAAGTATTCAATTTTGGACAATTGATCAAACAAGTTTGAAATCAGGGGCACCGGATACTTGTTCTCGATAGTGATTTTGTTCAAGTCTCTATAGTCCATGCATAGCCTAAGAGAACTATCCTTCTTTTCTTGGAATAGCACCAGAGCACCGAATAGGACCTTGGATGGTTGAATTTTTTCCGACTCTAGCAATTCTCCTAACTACTTCTTCAATTCTACCAACTCTTTTAGTGACATTCTGTAGGGAGCTTTGGCAGGAGACCTTGTGCCAGGCACAAGTTCAATATTATGGTCCATAATACATCATGGTAGCAACCCCTTTGGCAACTCTATAAGCATGACATCCTTGAATTCATGCATAATTGATGCCACCTCCATTTGTACCTCTGTTGTCTCTTTCGGGCCCAAATCAATGAGAGTAGTAAGGTAAGTCATTTGATCTTTCTTCCAACCATGGGCCATCTACATAGTGGAGACCATCTCCACCTTGAGTTTGCAAACTTCAACATCAGTAGGGATGTTGTGCCCTGCAATAAAGCAAGACTTCTAACCAAATAAATGTAGCAATATAGCCACTTTGGTAGCAACAAAGAAATCGTTGTCAAGGATTATGTTGAAGTAATCCAATAAAACCTCTATCAGATCCATCTTGCCATCCCATTTGTTGAAGGCTACTTAGATGCCAAAGGCCATGCCCTGTATAGCCTATGCTTGGAAATTAGTAATCTTGATCCGACTTGGCTGTTTTGCCACACTCAAGCCCAATATGTTCACCATCTTTTCAGTCAAAAAATTATGAGTAGCACCTATGTCCACCATTACTGAAATCTCATGTCTATTGATTTTTATAGACACAAACAACAATTTGGGATGAATTTTGGTTTTTACTGCATGAATTGCACCAAGTAATTATAATGGTGCAATCCTTTGTGGGCTATCTGAATTGGATCCGCCATCTTAATTTGCCATCCTCCACCATAATGGCATTAAATTTACTACTATTGGGATAGTTCCTAGCCAAATGAGGTCCATTACAAATATAACAATTAGAATAAGGATTATCTCTATCATTCTTTGGATGAGATCCTTCCACTTTAGCCTTCACTTTGTCAGCATCTTTAGTACTTTTATCTCCAACATCTTTGTATTTAGTTTTCTTCTTTTGGTTCTTCTCCACTGGTCGATCTTGCCTGAAGAAGAATCATTACTGGGCTTAGCGATCCAGAGGTCCATCAATCCATCAGCGGTAGCCAATGCAGCAGGCATATCTTTGACAGCTCATCATTGTAACTCCAATCGAACCCACGGTTGGAGATCAGATAGAAAGTTGAATAATCGATCTATCTCCGATATATCCTTAATATCCAGTATTAGGGAACTAAATTTTTTGACATATTCTGTCACCAATCTAGTCTGCCTCAGTCTCTTCAAGGAGTCTCTTGCAACCCAAGCTGTGTCACAAGGAAGGAATTGCTCCTTCAACTCTTATTTCAGCACCTTCCACATCTTAATGGATGGTCTAGCAGCATCTTCAGTTCTGATTCTCCACCAAAATTTTGCATCCCCAGTAAAATACATGCTAGTGATTGAGACCTTCTTCTCTTCAAAAATTGAGCAATCTAGAAGTATTGCTTCATATCCCATCAAATTTTTTTTTTTAGATCTTTGGCACTCTGAGTACCATCGAATTGTTGTGGATTTGAAACTTTCATCTTGACAACAACTTCCCCACGTGAAGAGTTTTGCATCGCAGGTTTAATCAGCTTGATGTCAAACATCATTTCTTCCATCCATTATTGTGTGGATTCATGGGAGTCTTAGAGCAAAGCCATCGTGGTCATCAGGTTCTCAACCCATATTGCCAAGGTTTCATCAGAATCAACTTGAGGCACCCCAATCATTACCTCCAACCACATCATCATTTCCCTAAGAGCCTCTATGTTGTTTCTAGTAGTAGGCATAAGCGTTGCCACTTTGCTCAAGCAAAATGAGGCCAACACTTTGATGGAAAGCCACCAATAGAGTCCTCAACCGAGCTCTGATATCAACTGTCACAGGGCTAGTTCTTGTACTAAAATTTTTCACAAAAACTTCAACTTTGTGTGACACTAGATGCCCTATCCAGTTTGGGAGAATTGGGAGGAAAAGGGATATAAGATAGATAAAGGATAAAAATGCCCATAAATCTTCAAGTAAAGCTCGGGTATAATGATCTTTTTGATTTAAAATATCTATCTTCTTTCTCCTTTCCTTTCTCTTATGAGGACTATCTAAATAAGGGTGATGTTCCACCTCCCTTTCCCTCCCCTTCCCTTCCTTTCCTTTCCTTTTCTTTTCTTTCCCTTATGAGTAGGGGTGAGCAAAAATCGAACTCGAACCAACCGAACCTGAACCAGTCAAACCAATGTAATCGAACCAAACCGCAGGCTTGGTTTGATTTAAAATTTTATTCAATTTCGTTTGGTTGGTTTTTGACATATAAAAAATAGATTTGGATTTATTCAGATTTATCAGTAAATAAACCTGTTCTAAACCAAACCGGACCGGCTTTAATCAAATGATATCATTTTGATTGAGATATTGTTTATGTTGGAGTATTAATATATTAGAAAATAATTATGAATTTATGAAGTTGTTTATTGATTTGATTTTGTGTTGATTAGCCTTAAACCCTAAGTGACTTACTTATTGGATTGTTTATTTTTTTTGTAATGTATTAGGGATCTTTATCTTAATCTTTAATGATGGTGTTTGTTTAAAAATTTTATTTTGTTGAGTGACAATATCTTATATCAATTTAAATTATTTTACTTGATAAATTTTTTTGATGGTACTCTAATGTGAAAAGGAAATAAGTCTTCATGAATCAGAAATAATAATAATAATAAAATAAACTAGTAAACCAAACCAAACCAGATCATTTAAACCATATTGGTTTGGTTTGGTTTTAGTCTTCTATTGATCTGATTTGGTTTCTAGAAATAACAAAGTGTTTAGGGCAGGTTTGGCTTAGGTTTAAGTATAAAACCAGTCCAAATCGGACTATGCTCATCTCTACTTATGAGGGCTATCCAAACAATAAAGGAACCAGATCTAGGATTTCAGGGTAAGATCTTGAAAAAGAAGGTTAGATCTTGAAACTTTTTCAAGATCATACAGCGGAAGACTAAAATAAATCAAAATTTATTTTCTAAGATCAGAAAATCCCTAGATCTAAGATCCTATTACATGATTATTACATGGCATTAAATCAGAAATTAAAATATATAAATATAGCATGAACTACATGTTGATCATATCAACATGTTTCTATACTACATCTAATGTATGTATTAAACAATAGATCAGATCTATTACCTTGCAAGTTAAACGTTCTAACCTTGCTGATCTGGGCTTGAGGATGATGTTGCAAGCCGCACATACGTCCGGCCTCTAGGAATCGTCCACACGAGCCCACGAATCTCGATCAAAAGTCCTGCTTCAGGAAATCAGCACAGTATGCTAGTACTGCGCTGATCCTTCTTTGATGGTGATCAGGTGCCTCCTTCGTCTTGATTTGGACTCTTCCAAAGATGGAAAGTAGAAGGAGAAGTTTCAGATCTGAGACACTCTCAGGAAACTCAAGATGGAGGGAGGAAAGATATGAAAACAAAAACCCAAGAAGAAGACCCTCTTCTTCTTCACGTTTTTCTCTCTAGACATCCAAACTTGCATCTTTTATATCTTCACGACCCAAAGGTATTTCTCTCTGATTTTTGGATGGCACAAAGGCCTCTCAAATCTCTAATTTCTCCTAAAATTTCACAAAGAAACTCATCTTATATAGAGAGATATGATAGAGTCCTTGTCTAGGTCAAACACCTAGTCAAGGCTTATCCAAACATGGCAAGTTAAGGGACGCCCAACTCTTGAGCACCTCCTTCATATTTTCGTGTATGGATCAACAGAAAAGGGTGCACAATGTATATCCTAAAAGCCACGAAAATTTCAAAAAAAATTGGATAAATTCGGTGCAAAATTGAAAGAGTTTTGGATTTCTAAAACTCTATCTCATAGAATTCGAAATCCAAACTTATTCCTTTTAGATTTGATCCAAACCACCTTTCATGTAAGAAAGAAGAGAGGAGACCTTTTGTGAACGTGGGAGATATCTGAGAGAGGGCTTTTGTCACACAAAATAAGTGGAGATTGGCGTTGAATAAGAGAGAGGGCGTGGAGAAGGCTTATGTGGCGCAAGGTGGAATCCTAGTCTTACTAGGATTCTGTCTTATGACTTGTTTTAATTTGGTTTTCCAAATCAAATCAAATCAAAATTAGATCAACCCAATTAAAATAGGTCTTAACCCAATTAAGAACCTAATTTAATCATATTAAATTAGATTTAAATCTGATTTAATTTTCTAATCAAATTAAAAATTAGATTGACCCAAGTCCTAGTTGAACTAGGACTAGTTTTTCCTTGCACTTGGCTTATCCAATAAATCAATTGGACTTGATCCAATCAAGTCCAAAATAAATCTAATTAAATCATATTTAATTAGACTTAATTTCAGTCCATTGGCTTAATCAAATTAAGCCAATTAGTAATCGAATTGCTAATCGATCCTCCTGCAACACTTGCACTGGGTTAAATGTCAATCGTATTGATCATTTAACCCTAGAACGATTCTTAATCGTTGATCAACCATCTGATCGGATCATGAACTCTAATGTGTGTGACTTCATAGATCCGAACCTAAGCCGGTAGTATAGGAACAAATTCCTATACCAATCGAAGTGACCATCTAGCAATGGTACCCGACGACCGGATAGGTCGAATGTGTAGAACAACATCCTTAGAACCCATGCGGATATAGTTTTCATATAATTCATCCCCTTGACCAAAATGATCATAGGACACCCCAGAGCTCAACTGTCAACTCTGATCAGGTTGTCCACATTGTATTTCAAAATATCAAATCCATCTGATGGATTATCCTGGTCAAGGTTTTGCTAAATTGAAATACAGCGACTCATTCTTCTCCAACTCTTGGAGTGGTCAATCCCATCTCGATCACACTCTGACTTCGTAAGTACTTGACTGTGCCCAGAAGCCTTCCGTCCCTGAATTAGAAATTCAGTTAGTCCAGTACCAAAGCACAGTGAGTTGCTTGCAAGTCACTGAGGCGATCTCAGGTCTAAGGGACACTTATACCTATATCCCATCAGAGATATTCTCGATAGTAGAATACTCTGGAGTTGATCACGTTCAATGATGATGTACCCTTACATCTCACCTGTATGCCATACCAGTGTCTCCACACTCCTTGGTTAAGAGGACAACCAACCCATATGGCCTACAGCGACCTATGCTCGATAGAAGCTGTCGTCCTTATTAACAGCCTATCATTTGGTCGTGAACAGTTTTAAGGACTAATCGATAAATCCTCTCTTTATCGAACCAAATAGTCCTAAGGACTTCATCATAACAACGGAGTTCATCAGAAGATGAAAGCTTATGATGAAGATGCCAAATATATTTTATTTATTAACAAATCAATTACAATACTTGGTTGCTCAACCGTCAACAGCTTGACGATTGGCTTTTTGGGACACATTTTCCAACAACTCTCACTTGTCCTAAAGCCACTCGGCACAGTATCTAATACCCATCTTCGACTTGTGGTTGTCGAACTCCTTTATTGCCAGGGCTTTAGTGAAGGGGTCGGCTAGGTTCTCCTTTCCGTCGATCTTCTAAAGGTCGACGTCACCTCGATCCATGATCTCTCGGATCAGGTGGAAGCGGTGCAAGATGTGCTTCGTCTGCTAATGTGCTTTGGGTTCCTTCACCTGAGCTATGGCACCAGTGCTGTCGCAGTAGAGCAGGACTGGACTATCGAGGGAGGGTGCTACTCCGAGCTCGTTGATGAATTTCCTCAGCCACACAGCTTCCTTCGCGGCATCTGATGCTGCGATATACTCCGCTTCACAAACAGAGTCTGCCACAGTATGCTGCTTGAAACTCTTCCAGCAGATGGCTCCACCATTCAGAGTAAAGATATAACCCGATACGCTCCTGCTGTCATCATGGTCAGATTGAAAGCTGGAGTCTGTGAACCCCACAAGTTTCAGATCTGACTCGGCATAAACCAACCATTGTCCTTAGTATTTCTCAAATACTTAAGGATGGCTTTAACCACTTTCCAGTGATCTTCTCCAGGATCAGATTGGTATCTACTCACTACTCCTAGTGAGTATGCCACATCTGGTCTTGTACATGTCATGGCGTACATGATAGATCCCACGATGAAGCATATGGGACTCTACTCATATGCTCTCTCTCTTCAGGAGTTGTCGGACAATCCTTCTTAGAGAGAGAAATTTCATGGCCTATCGGTAGATAGCCCTTCTTGGAATTCTCCATGCTGAACCTCTTCAGCACAGTGTCTATGTACATAGACTGGGATAACCCAAGCATCCTTTTAGATCTATCCCTATAGATCTTCATCCCTAGGATGTAGGATGCTTCACCCAAGTCCTTCATGGAGAACTGTGATGACAACCAAACTTTTATTCCCTGTAGTGCGGGGATGTCATTCCCGATTAAGAGAATGTCATCCACGTACAAGACAAAGAATACCACAACTGGACCATTTGCCCATTTATAGATGCAGGGCTCTTCTCCATTCTTAATGAAGCCATACATTTTGATCACCTTATCAAAATGCATGTTCCAACTCCGAGAAGCTTGCTTCAGTCCATAAATGGATCTCTGAAGCTTGCACACCTTGGACTCATCTGTGGATGTAAACCCTTCAGGTGTATCATATACACCTCTTCAGTCAGCTCTCCATTCAGGAAAGCTGTCTTTACATCCATCTGCCAGATCTCATAATCCAGATGGACAGCTATTGCAAGCATTATCCGAATAGATTTGAGCATTGCCACAGGGGAAAACATCTCGTCATAGTCAATACCATAACGTTGACGATACCCCTTGGCAACCAGATGGGCTTTATAGGTCTCCACCTTTCCGTCTGCGCCCCTCTTCCTTTTGAAGACCCATTTACACCCAATGGGTTTAACCCCTTCAAGTGGGTCAACCAATGTCCATACATCGTTGACCTTCATGGACTCCATTTCGGATTTTATGGCTTCAAGCCATTTCTCAGAATCAGGTCTCTGCATAGCATCCATATAGGTGATCGGATCCTCATTATTCTCATCAAGTTCGATGGGATCACCGTTCCGGACCAAGAAACCGTAGTATCTGTCCGACTGACGCGATACTCTACCGGATCGCCTTAATGGTACAGGTATATTGGGCTCCGGATCTAATCTAATCATATCCGACTCAGGTTCAGCTATTGATGTCGGTCCTTCTACCTGTTGAACTTCATCAAGTTCAACCTTAGAGGCAACGGTTCCTTCACCAAGGAACTCCTTTTCTAAAAAGATTGCCTTAAGGCTGACGAACACCTTTTGTTCATCAGCATGGTAGAAAAAAATATCCTTTTGTCTCTTTGGGGTACCCTATGAATGAGCATTTGTCAGACCTAGGTCCAAGTTTGTCTGTGACTAATCGTTTGACATAGGCCGGGCACCCCCAGACCCTAAGTGTGAAAGTACTGGCTTACGCCCTGTCCATATCTCATATGGAGTCTTAATTGCAGACTTACTTGGAATCCTATTTAACAGATAACAGACCGATTCGAGTGCATATCTCCAGAAGGATATCAGCAAGCTAGCAAAAACCATCATGGATCGGACCATGTCTAACAAAGTCCGATTCCTCCTTTCAAACACACCATTATGCTGTGGTGTTCCTGGAGGAGTCCATTGGGAGAGAATCCCATTCTCTCCTAGATATGTGAGAAACTCACTAGAAAGGTATTCTCCTCCTCGATCAGATCGAAGAGTTTTAATACTCTTTCCAGTTTATTTTTCTACTTCACTTCAGAATCGTTTGAACATTTCAAATGAATCCGACTTATGTTTCATCAGATAGACATATCCATATCGGGATAGGTCATCCGTGAAAGTTATGAAGTAGAAATATTCACCTCTAGCACTAGTGCTCATGGGCCCACATACATCAGTATGTACTAGGCTCAAGAGCTCAGTAACTCTCTCACCTTTTCCAGTAAAAGGTGACTTGGTCATTTTACCAAGAAGATAGGACTCACAGGTTGGAAGTGATTCACAATCACTAACTTCGAGGATTCCCTCTTGAGTCAACCTGTTTATTCTGTTCTTGTTTATATGACCTAGCCTACAGTGCCATAAGTAGATATCTGACACACTATCTAATCTAGGGTGCTTGCCAGTAGAATAAACTCTTATCAGGCTTGACCTTTTTGGTCTGGCTCTACACTGATGTCCTAGCCTGAACTTGCACCTTCTTTACTTTTTTCTTCTTGTTCTTCTTCCCTTTCTTAAAAGGTCGAGAACCAGAAGATGAACCTCCCACTAAATTCACCAACTCCTTGTGAAGTTGGTGATCCTTCTCAAAGTTCTGAAGCAACCCCAGTAACCCATGGTAGTTCTCTTCAGGCTTTGTCATTCTATAATGAGTGAGGAATGGGAGATAAGACTTGGGCAGCGAGTTCAGTATTGCATCTTTTCCAAGCTGCTCATGCAAGAAAAAGTCGAGCTTGCTCAATCATTCCATCAGCTCGATCATGTACAATACATGATCAGTGATAGAGGCACCATCCCGCATTTTGGCGTTGAAGATGGCACAACTAGTCTTGTGCCTCTCCACGTCATCGGGTGTGCCAAAGGCATCCTCCAACACTTGAAGCTTGTCCTTTGGCTGAGCCGTCTCGAATCTGCGACTGAACTCGTCGCTCATGATAGCCAGCATGATACAGCGCACCGTGGTCCGATCACTGAGCCACTTCTGGTAAGTGTCTCTGATTGTTCCACATGCATTGACAGCTGGCTCCTCAGGTGCAGGATCTATTATCACATATAGGATCCGTTCATGCTCCAGGACTATCTTCAACTTTCGGTACCAGCTACCGAAGTTGGGTCCCACCAACTTATCATTGTCCAACAATGATCGGAGCGATAGGGAAGTGGCCATATTTGCACAAAGGAGAACCATAACCTAATTAGTAATTGATTCATTAAACCTAAAGATTTGGACTTTAATCAAAAGTTTCTCCCACTATTTTATTCAAATTGGTAGCCTCTACCTCCAACTTGAGGAATTACCCTAATTCCTTAGCGGGTACTAGAATCCACTTAGACTGCACACAAGCCCAACTTTGGTAGGTCAACCCATGTACATCTAAGGGTAGGTTCATAACCAATTGTTTCTCTAAACAATTTCTAGTAATTTTAATTTTGCCCCAGAAACCTAATCAGTAGGCTTTGGCCTCCACTGTAAGGATCCGGTTAGGTCCAACCATTAACATGATCATACTTGGTGTATCTAACCAACGAATGATTAAGTCCAACTTTGGTTGGCTCACCTAACCACCATTAGAGAGACACTTTCAAGTCATCATATGATGAGTGATAATTCCATTAGTCAACAAGCACCAGGCCTTTGGGTCTGCAATGATTATTGAGTTAATGGACTCATTATCAAACACCTTAATGGGAGGCTATGACTCAGTTATCTCCATAACTTTGTCATTTTAAGGACCTAATAATTTTAGAAGATTTAAATAATTTAGAGGATGAGGTCAGATGAACCAGCTTATCATGATCCTCCCACTGGCTTCACCAAGTCAGCTTAAGGGAGACCAGGGCTGGTCTAGGAGCACCTAAATCAGTCACACTGATTTACCTAGCTGACATGGGTCAGCTCGAATAGTCAAGTGATCCGATCAAAACATAATTTCACCAAGAGGCCAGGTAAGTTCGATCAGTGGGAGGGTCTGCCAAAGCTTGCCTTAGACACCATCAGAAATGGCCAGGTAAGCGGGCTCCCAATTAAAAACCACCGGTCTGGTTTACCTTAGACACCAACTGGTTTAATTAGTTTCGATTAGATCAACCTAACAGTTCGTGCTAGACCGCTTAGCCAAGAATCAAGTCCATTTGGTTCTCGTTAAAGACATGGACTTGACCAACTACAACTATTGTAATTGATCTAGAGAATCCTTGACCTAATCTAAGACAACAATTGATTAGATTTAGTCAATTCTCTAATTAAGTCCATCTTTAATCTAACCATAGGTCTAACCCAATTAATGGACCTAATTCCCACTAACCCATTAACCCAATGTGTTATGATTTGTGTCTTAGGTTCTTCAATTCACAATCCTAGAACCTAATCAAACAACTTCTTAATTCTTAATTAAGTTTTGGGCTGAGGGTTGGGTTCGGCTTTTCAAAAAATAATTTTTATATTTGTAAAATAATTTTACAATATGATTCTACCAACTATATTGCATGTTTGATTCATAATCAAGATGCAAGTAAAATAAACATGAAACTACTTTAGATCTAATCTAAACAGGTCATGTAATTGAAACAATTTCAACTTTAAACAATTTTTTTGCACAAAAATTATTAACAAAGAGATTTTATTTTAGATTTAAACATCTTTTAAATCTAATAAATCATAAATTTAATCTAGATCATATCTAATAAATTTATGATTAAAGATAGATCTACACAAACTAGGACAACCTTTGCACTGTAAGGGGTAAACCTTACAGCAGACAACCTTGCAGTTTGTGATTGATCTAAAATTTTAATTTCAGATTTAATAATCAGATTATAAATTAGATCTAATCTAAAAAATAATCTAAGTATGTATAAATAAACATGTAATAAAGAACCTAGGCTCTGATACCAATTGAAGGAACCAGATCTAGGGTTTCAGGGTTAGATCTTGAAAAAGAGGGTTAGATCTTGAAACTTTTTCAAGATCATACAGCGGAAGACTAAAATAAATCAAAATTTATTTTCTAAGATCAGAAAATCCCTAGATCTAAGATCCTATTACATGATTATTACATGGCATTAAATCAAAATTAAAATATATAAATATAGCATGAACTACATGTTGATCATATCAACATATTTCTATACTATATATAATGTATGTATTAAACAATAGATCAGATCTATTACCTTGCAAGTTAGACGTTCTAACCTTGCTGATCTGGGCTTGAGGATGATGTTGCAAGCCGCACATGCGTCCGACCTCTAGGAGTCGTCCACACGAGCCCACGAATCTCGATCAGAAGTCCTGCTTCAGGAAATCAGCACAGTATGCTAGTACTGCGCTGATCTTCTTTGATGGTTGATCAGGTGCCTCCTTCTTGATTTGGACTCTTCCAAAATGAAAAATAGAAGGAGGAGTTTCAGATCTGAGACACTCTCAGGAAACTCAAGATGGAGGAGGAAAGATATGAAAACAAAAACCCAAGAAGAAGACCCTCTTCTTCTTCACGTTTTTCTCTCTAGATACCCAAACTTGCGTCTTTTATATCTCCACGACCCAAAGGTATTTCTCTCTGATTTTTGGATGGCACAAAGGTCTCTCAAATCTCTAATTTTTTCTAAAATTTCACAAAGAAACTCGTCTTATATAGAGAGATATGATAGAGTCCTTGTCTAGGTCAAATACCTAGTCAAGGCTTATCCAAACATGGCAAGTTAAGGGACGCCCAACTCTTGAGCACCTCCTTCATATTTTCGTATATGGATCAACAGAAAAGGGTGCACAATGTATACCCTAAAAGCCACAAAAATTCTAAAAAAAATTTAGATAAATTCGGTGCAAAATTGAAAGAGTTTTGGATTTCTAAAACTCTATCTCATAGAATTCGAAATCCAAACTTATTCCTTTTAGATTTGATCCAAACCACCTTCCATGTAAGAAAAAAGAGAGGAGACCTTTTGTGAATGTGGGAGAGATCTGAGAGAGGGCTTTTATCACAAAAATAAGTGGAGATTGACGTTGAATAAGAGAGAGGGCGTGGAGAAGGCTTATGTGGCGCAAGGTGGAATCCTAGTCTTACTAGGATTCTGTCTTATGACTTATTTTAATTTGGTTTCCCAAACCAAATCAAATCAAAATTAGATCAACTCAATTAAAATAGGTCTTAACCCAATTAAGAACCTAATTTAATTAGATTAAATTAGATTTAAATCTGATTTAATTTTCTAATCAAATTAGAAATTAGATTGACCCAAGTCCTAGTTGAACTAGGACTAGTTTTTCTTTGCACTTGGCTTATCCAATAAACCAATTGGACTTGATCCAATCAAGCCCAAAATAAATCTAATTAAATCATATTTAATTAGACTTAATTTCAGTCCATTGACTTAATCAAATTAAGTCAATTAGCAATCGAATTGCTAATCGATCCTCCTGCAACACTTGCACTGGGTTAAATGTCAATCGTATTGATCATTTAACCCTAGAACGATTCTTAATCGTTGATCAACCATCTGATCGGATCATGAACTCTAATGTGTGTGACCTCATAGGTCCGAACCTAAGCCGGTAGCATAGAAACAAATTCCTATACCAATCGAAGTGACCATCTAGCAATGGTACCCGACGACCGGATAGGTCGAATGTGTAGAACAACATCCTTAGAATCCATGCGGATATAGTTTTCATATAATTCATCCCCTTGACCAAAATGATCATAGGACACCCCAGAGCTCAACTGTCAACTCTGATCAGGTTGTCCACATTGTATTTCAAAATATCAAATCCATCTTATGGATTACCCTGGCCAAGGTTTTGCTAAATTGAAATACAGCGACTCATTCTTCTCCAACTCTTGGAGTGGTCAATCCCTTCTCGATCACACTCTGACTTAGCAAGTACTTGACTGTGCCCAGAAGCCTTCCGTCCCTGAATTAAAAATTCAGTTAGTCCAGTACCAAAGCACAGTGAGTTGCTTGCAAGTCACTGAGGCGATCTCAGGTCTAAGGGACACTTATACCATATCCCATCAGAGATATTCTCGATAGTAGAATACTCTGGAGTTGGTCACGTTCAATGATGATGTACCCTTACATCTCACCTGTATGCCATACCAGTGTCTCCACACTCCTTGGTTAAGAGGACAACCAACCCATATGGCCTACAGCGACCTATGCTCGATAGAAGCTGTCGTCCTTATTAACAGCCTATCATTTGGTCGTGAACAGTTTTAAGGATAATCGATAAATCCTCTCTTTATCGAATCTAAATAGTCCTAAGGACTTCATCATAACAACGGAGTTCATCAGAAGATGAAAGCTTATGATGAAGATGCCAAATATATTTTATTTATTAACAAATCAATTACAATACTTGGTTGCTCAACCGTCAACAGCTTGACGATTGACTTTTTGGGACACATTTCCCAACAAACAAAACATAAATCTCACTTAGAAGATGCTCCCATGGCTTGCTTCAAATATCCAGCGAACATAGATATTAATGAAGGTGGTGGACAACTCCCCCAACCATTAGAAACTTATCAAAATTGCTGCCAACTACTATTAACTGCAGAAAGTTTGGACAACCATTTTAAGGAGTTTGGAACTGCTGGAAAATTATCCAGTACCTGGATGCGAGTCCCCTTACACATGACTACATGTCCATTAGCATGAGTCCCACATCCCACCACGTGTTCGGTCATGAGTCTTGCTTCCTACATCTGCACATCTCACTGCATATGCCTGCATGATCTACTACGCACCTGACCACACGTCTTGTAGCATGTGCTCATACATTTCATTATGCATATATGAGCACATGCAGCCTATTTTATAATTATGGATTTGTAGTTATTTATGAATGTTGAGATTCGGGTTAGTATTTGCTTTTGGATTTAGATGCTCTGAACCAATATTGGTTCGATTATTTGATGAATAATAGAATTAAATTTTTTTATTTGATGGATTTTAGATGATTATGATGGATTGACTTCGTATTATCGTGGGCTTCATCCCTCGATAGTATGATCGTGTTATGTCCTGAATTTGGGGCGTGACATTTTAGCCATCCATCATCAAATGAACGGCTGTCCAAATTATCTTAATATTTTTAAAATTTATATATATTTTTTATTTTTTTTTAATATATATATATAATATAATTATTTATCTTAAAATAGATGATGTTCAGTCATATATAATATCTTACGATATTTTTTGAGTATCAGGAAGAACCTGCATCTATCTATAATTGGCACGATACAAGCGCCAGCAGATGCCGATCTCTGTAAGCCACCAGCATGGATCAAATAAGCTCGTGGTCGGCTCGATTCCAACCCTAAAGCGTGTTTAGCTGTACGCGAGTGGGAACCGGCCCGCTTCTCTCATTTGGGATACTCGAGTTGCGCCTCGGAACCCATTTCGCTCTGTCGATACCTCTCGCCTCTCTCCCTCCCACCTTTTTCTCCCGAACTACCGAGAAGAAAAAGGACGGAAAGGAGGAGAAAAAGAGATTGGGGGCGATGGCGGATCAGACGATGAGGGGCGAGGAATTCGAGAAGAAGGCGGAGAAGAAGCTCAGTGGATGGGGTCTCTTCGGATCCAAGTACGAGGACGCCGCCGATTTGTACGAAAAGGCCGCGAATTGCTTCAAGCTCGCCAAGAACTGTAAGCATCCCTTTCTTCGTTCCTTTTGATCGGTTCTTGATCCCGATCGGTGTTTTATTTTATGATCTTTGAGGTTCGGCGTACAACCTGCGATCTTTTTCTGTTTAACCTCTTGGATCCCATTTTTCCCGGTGATCTTAATGTGAATTAATCTGAATTAGGTTGTATCGGGTCTTGAATTGATAACTTGTAATTTATCTAATATATGTTGGAATAGATAGATATATGAAATAGTATAATAGATTGATAAAAATATAATTTTTCTGAGCCTCTGCAGTTGATCTTTCGAGTTTTTTTCTCTTTTATTGAATATACTAGTTAACTAGTTGTAATCAATTTGGCTATATCTGATGATGGGTACTGAACCATGAGATGAAACTACTGGCTAGCAACTTTTAGGAAAAAGAAAAAGAAACCTTTGACAAAAACTTTGTATAGATTGTCTTGGTATTTTTTTGGGTGTGGTTGGTGACTTAAATTACAATAAGATGGTTTTACTTCATGAAGCAAACACTGGAGCCAGATAATGGGGTAACATCAAATTGGACCGTCCATGTAGCTCTCAAACCACTGAGATGAAATTACCCTCGATCAGATGATGGTGATCAACCATACTTTCAGTACATTTCACTGCCAATGGATGGTGCTGGCATCCCTGAATCTTTTACTAGTTGAACTTGCTTGAATGTTTTGTCCACTCTTACATAAAAATATGGAAGTTTTTGAAGCCCTGTGTTTGGCAGTGTGACTAGATTTTTGAGAAGTTGCTCGCTGGCCTTTGGATACAGCCTTTGGTGTCTGTTACTTGGCTTGTAGTCTACCTGGTTGAGGAGATGAGTGGCCAATCAAAAACAGGGCACATGGATGGCCAAGTAGATATGGAGCTGTGGGGTTTGCATTTGATGGAGAAGGTGCCTGTTTTGGGGCAACCTAAGAGGAAAGAGGTAGCAAGCTTTGTTTGTGTAATAGGGGTTCATGGGGATTTCTTTTCTGCCATCTTTAGATATCTTGATGGATATTCTGTCACAAATGATATTCATAATATTTCATAATGTGATCATTTTAGGCATCACATCATGCTATATGGGGTTGAAGATATAAAATCGTAGCAGATATTTACAGGGCTGTGCAAACATACTTGTATATAACATGTGATTATATCTATGTGATTTCTAGGAAATACTAACTCATCTTACAGTCATATGAATAGATGCACTGTATTTTTCAGTCTTCAAATAGATTTATGTTCTTGACAACCATTCACTGATTTAGCAGTGGATTGCTGACATATATATAAGTATGACTTTTCAGTCCAATCAAATTCTTAACAAAATTGAAATTCTAATAAAAAGCATTCCCAATGTGAGAAATTTTTAGTTGAATGCATCAATATCCTTTTTGGGCCAAAATTTTTAAGTTGTACTAGTAGAATGTCTGCCACATAAACTAATGTCTGTGAACATGTTCCTTTATGTATATTATACAGCAAGACTATGAACCTGTTCTCCTTTTGTCAGAAAATAATGTCAAACATCATGTCCTTGTTGCAGTAGTTGATCTGTCTGATCACTTTAATTGCTCTTGATAGATTCTTCTAGTCAATCTGTTATTCAAGCAAATGCATTATGTTAGCTGAGGAACTGTCTTTAGCATGAATCAAGATCAATGCTTTTTTAACTTATTTATTGGTATTGCAGGGGATCGAGCTGGAGCAGTATACATCAAACTTGCTAGCTGTCATTTAAAGGTCCATATATTAACTGTTCTGTTCAAATACTACATGGCAGCACTGTCTACATCACTTTAATTTTGTTCATATTAATTTCTAAAGTACAGTTGGAAAGCAAGCATGAAGCTGCTTCAGCTTATGTCGATGCAGCAAACTGTTACAAGAAAATCTCAGTTCCAGGTATTTTCTGCATCAGAGAATGTTTTACTTGATAAATTCTGTAGTTTACCTTTTAAAAAAAGAAAGGAAGAGATTTATGCAAAAATCTAGCATGTCTACAGGAGGTATATGCATCAATTAAGAAAGTGATATCTAATATCATGATTTGGTCTCACTGGAGCTATCATGATCTAGGATTAGGTACTGATGTGTACAGGTTCCAGCATATCGTATTGGTAACTACTGGTACTGGGATGCCTCTTGGTATTGACGCATAGTGAGACTTGGTGCAAAACCTCATTTTTGTTATGCTAGAACCAAGAGGCATACCGCGTTTAAGCACAATACTATATCATGCCTGTCTATATCATACTGGTAAGGTACTAGCACAGGAACTAGTATGGGTGCTTCAACCCCTTGATCATGACCTTTCGTCCTTTTTTTGGTAAAAAGATCTTATCTCGTCATCTTAACTCTTCAATCACATCAGATGTGTCCACTCTTATCAAAATAATGGTACAAGCAAACACCATGTTCAGCATTTAGTTAAAAGAATAACTTTGAGCTCTGAGTGTTATGCATTGTTGACAACAAAAAATTGCTTTGGGTTTGTGGTCCATGCATTGCTTTTTTGGACTAATTTAATAGTTTTAAAAACACATAAGTTTCTTGACTTACAAATTTTGTAATTGTTGAGGATTTAATTGGTTTTTCTGAATAATAAACAAGGCTGTTAACACACTCAATTGTATCACAAGATAAAATTTTCAATATGGTGCAACTAAAGGACTACAAAGAACGGCAGGCCTGCCACACATTTTTTTTGGTAGACCTTGTTGGTCAAGCATAAGCTAGCCTAAAGTAGTTTTGTCTGGCCTACTTGAAGGACTTAAGTTAGCTTATTTGTCTCATTTTTCTTCCGGCTATTTCAGTTTGTAGTTAGGGGAACTCTGATGCATCCAAGTGTGGGCCTACTAATTGATGCTGGTCAGCTCCTTTTTGAGATGTGTTAATTGCACAAGTACTCTTGTGTTAGGTGTCCAACAGGTGTTATTTTATTTACTGTTTGAAGTTCTAATAGTGGTAGCAAAAGAAGAAAGGCCTAATTGGTTTGTTGGAATCAAAATCTTGGGGATTATTATTGCTGCATAGCCAGTCCTATTCCATATTTTATTCAGCTGGTTATTTTCTGTTTTAGTGGATCCTAAGTGGACTCAAATTTGTCTTGGAAAAAGAAACATTGAAGCTTTTGTTAGATGGATGACTACTGTTTTTCAATGTGTTTGTTCAAGTCAGAAGAGTCTCCAACTAATTTCTGTTGTTGAAGATTTTAGTCAACAATTATGTGTAAATTTATTTCCTCATTTATTTATCTTATTGGAAGTAGGAAAGCTGGCTGGTTCTATATAATTAAAGGGACTTGTGGCTGGCTGTTCTGGGGTAATGAACTTTGTATGGGCAACTTGTTTTGACAGTAATAACATGGCCAAAGTCCCTTCTTTCGTTAACAATTTCTTCTTCGTAATTTTCTTAAAGTTCTTCTACCATTTTTACCCCTTCTTCTCTATATCATTTTGCTTGTTGAGATTTATTTCTGCTGTTGCATAGCTGATTAGGATTTTTATATTAGATCTTGCCAACTGATCTAATATATCTGCTGCAGAGAACCTCTCAATGGCTGATTGATATTAAAATCGAGGTCGAATTGCAATGTTCTGTTTGAACAAATAACATCCTTTTTGAAATTTCTAATCTTTAATAATTTTGGAATTACATCATAATCCATTAAGCCGAGTTCCTTGTATGATTAGTATACACCTATAGATACTGATATGGTGAGAATATATGATGGAGAAATACCGCAAAGTGATTGAGTTTTTAGTCATAGCCTGTTATCCATCCATGGAGGGCATTGTGACACATGAGGCTCCCATCACTGCAAGGTCTAGGAAGGGTTAGATGTATGTAGCCTTACCCCTGTGGATGGAGAGATTGTTTTTGTTTTTGGTCTATGACACTCAGGTCACAATGGAACAACATTACCGTTAAGCAAAGGCCCGCCCTCTATAGTCTATCATTGGCTATAAAGTAAAGAATAATTTAATGGAATAGCTAGGAGGTAGACAAAGTGGATTAGTAAGTTGGAGTGTCGTATTGCTTCAATGTTCAGGAATCTAGTGAAAATATTATTTGATAATAATAGTCAGTTAAATACATTGCTTGTGCCTGTTTGACAGCAACATGACTCAAACACATAAGATGAGCATCACATGGATTATATTTTTCCATTTTGGATGGTTTTTTGTAGAGGAACATGGTGAATTTTGAATTGAGTTGCTTGGGGAAAGCTAACTACTGCACAACATAGTATCGTACCATGAAGAATCAAATATGATGTAAGACAGACATGGTAAGATTGAATCATGTTGGCAGGCCAAGGAAAGAAGAAATAGCCTTTTGTGAACAAGGATTGGTGACTGTCAACTGTTTTAGGCTATTGTTGTGAACAGGGTCTAGATCTCTGTCATGAAGAGGTTTTGGTTTTGATTGAAGGGCTTGGTTTTGTCTAGAATGGTTGGAATGTGGAATCATGACATAAAAATCCTGGATGGATATATGTTTTAGGTGTGAAAAAGTATGTGACAGCACTTGCATTCATGTTGGGTGTGGCCCTTGCTAGAACGTCCTGTAAAGGGAACTCCTGAAAGTGGCATTAGAGGAATGTCATTATTCTGACTGATGGTCAAGCGCTACCATACAGTGATTATATTTATTGCCATAATTTATTATAAAAAGGTTAGAGAGGTGAATAAAATTTTATGCAGTTAGAGTTTGGCTGGATGTAGCAGATCTGTGATTTAGGAATGCTGCGATTATTGCTTTGCCTTTAAGATCTAATGTATATATCTTAATTACAACAATATGTTAGCAACAGCTGTTTAAGATTGTTAGGCTGCAAAAGGTATGGAAACACATCATGATGGGGAATAATAGAATTTAGAATTTGGAGGGTATTTCTCACACAACCAAGAATTAAAGAAAAAGATACGAGTACATTTAGAGGGATGGTGCTAATTGTTGCATATAAGTGTCTTGTATTGACAGACAGTACAAAACTTAATAGGTGATAATGGTGGAGGATTGTATGAGGCTTGTTGTTGATACTATTTAAGCATATTGGTGTGGGCAGATTGGTAGGACGTGGGTTTTGTCTAGGAGTGTCCACCTTTTTAATTATCACAAGTTGGTCGAATTTTTCATCTTCATATCCAGCATCTGTTGAATTTTCTGTTTACTGCTAATTTTGATTGTTTCATTCCCATTTTATGTGAGCTGATTAGATGGCATTTTAGAACCAAGTCGTGTTACCTTATTTTTAATTGTTAATTTTCTGCAGATGCTGCACAGTCCTTAAACCAGGCTGTGAATCTTTTCTTGGAGATAGGCAGATTGAACATGGCAGCAAGATACTGCAAGGTAGTAAATTTTCTCAATTATTTGTAATATAGTTACATGTCTAAATCAGATTAAAGTGTAGAAATCCTTTTATGCTTGCTTTGGCCACTCTTTGTTCTGACAAGGTTGTAGTATAATAGTCTGTGGTTGCTTAATACTTACATTTGCTTCCATCTATGAACTATACTGATGTTATTTCTCACCTTATGATGTGTAATTTACTTGTTGGCTGATTTAATTTAATTGTATATTCCTTCTCCACAAGATGTAAAGAGCTAATATTTGTGCTGACCAAAGTGTCATGTTTTCATTTTACATTACAGGAACTTGGTGAGTTGTATGAACAAGAACAGGATCTCGGGAAGGCCATTGATTACTTGGAGCGGGCTGCTGATCTTTTTCAAAGTGAAGAAGTGACAACTTCTGCCAACCAGTGCAAGCAAAAAGTTGCACAATTTGCTGCTCAGCTGGAACAGTAAGATTCACATGTTTTGCAACATCAATTTTTAAAGATTAAGATTCAATGATGAATCCACTTTTTCTTTTCTGATGTTCCCCTGTACAATGATCTATAAATAATATTGAAAGGGTAAATTTTTGTTCTTATTTTTACTTTCTGGTGCTAAACTCTGCTAAAAGAATATGAATAGTGAATTATATTATCCAACAAAATCCAATAAGCCCAGCTTTATTTTGTTTCTCTTTCAAAAAGAATTCCACTGGTTTATTCAAGCTTTTGCTAAACTGGTTTGAATCTCAAATGGCAGTGAAGAAACAAAATCTTGATTCAACTAAGTTGGAGAAGTCAATAAAAAAGTCAGACTTTAGTTGCATTTTGTTTAGATGTAGTAGTATATGTTAGGAGTAAAACATAAAGACAACAAGGTTTTGTGAAACTTGTGGTTCCCTATAAGTGCTTTTACAATCTTGTCAGAATAATTGCATTTTATTCTTGCTGAACTTATTACCTTGTTTGAAAAAAAAAAGCCTACATGATTATATAGGCTATTTGTTTTCTTTTAGGGCAAGGTGGATAAAAATGAAGGTTTGTGTAGTATATTTGTTATTTTATTTTTACTTTTGTTAATTAATTCTTTTGTGTACAATTAAATTAATTTTGTCTTTGTTCAATATGGATAGCTCTTCATTATCTTGTTAACATACCAATTTTTATTGTACAACTGTTTAGTTAATTCTAGATGTTCTTGGTTATGCATTTCATTTTGACATGATCATGGCAATATCCAACATGGCATATTTTTGTGCTTTGTTCTTAACCCAATTATACATGTGTACAACAGCATACACGTATTTATTTGTACATTTTACTCTTGCCTTGTTTTTACTTTTCTTTCTTTTTGTTATTCGATGTCAACAGTGTGCTGCAGCTTGCTGGACCTTTTTCATGCTCTAGTGGTCTATAATTCTTGTTAGAGGGAACTTATACTTTGCTCATAGATCTTTGCTCTAGAAATAGCTGCATATAGTTCAATTTTTTCGGATTTATGTTTCCACATAACAATATTCCATAATATTCCATACCGGCTGGTACACTCCGTACCATATCGTACCAGTGGAAAATCGATTCGATTTAGGTTGAGTTTTCGGAAAATGGTCTGGATCCGACCGAATCGATCGGTTCGGTATGATATCGGTCCGAACCGCTCGATACCGGGTAGTTTGGTCCTGTTCGGTCCGGTTCGGTCTCCTTCCTTTTTTTTTGTGCTGTTGGATGGAATTTTTTTTTTTTTGATTTTTTATATCTAATGCAATACGGTATGATATCAGTCGACAATCAGCCTGGGTTCCGGTATTGAGTTCGCAAACTTTGATTGAATCTATCTAAAGGTTTCAAAGCTCCATTTTGGTTTGGTTTGTCTGTAAAGTTTAGTTTTGGTTTCGACAGTTTCGGTTGTTTCAGCAGTTTGCCTCCAAGTTTTGGAGTTTCGGTCAAAAAAAGTTAAAAAAATCTCCAAAAAAGTGGTTTTGCTGTGTTAGAAGTTAGTTAGGATCATAGTTTGTGTGGTTTAGACAGTTTTCCACTGAAAGTAAACTGTGTTGAAGCTTGATATGCTACACTACACTTTCCATTCCCTACAAAATGTATTTTGTTTTCGTACATTTTCACCTAAATTTATAGGTTACCAACATGTTTCTCTTATTTTTCTCGTAACTTCCCCATATTTGCTCTTGTTCTTGTACTCTACTAAACCATTCCTTATACTTATGTCATTCTATTTCATGTGGTTTATTTAGACAGTTTCCTACTGAAAGTAAACTGTATTGAAGCTTGATGTCCTACACTACACTTTCCACTCCCTACACAATGTATTTTGTTTTCCTACATTTTCCCTGAAATTTTTAGGTTACCGCTTATTTTTTCATAAATTCCCCTTATTTACTCTTGTTCTTGTACTCTACTAAACTATTCCTTATACTTATGTCATTCTATTTCATTTTAACGATTCATCTAAGGAAAGACAAACATCTTAATACGTTTCATTCTACTCCATCTAAGCAAAAGAAAAAAAAACCCAATATAAATAAGAAGACATTTTATTTCATTATTTCAAGATGCAGCATACTCATCAGAATAACAAAGTTTAAACAAGAATGAAACAAATTTAATAATTCAATAATATTCATAAATTTTAGAAAACATTAACCATATTAACTTGCTCAAGACAAAAGTAAAAAAGTAATAGTTGCAGTTGGTTTGGACTGAAATTGACCTAAAACACAGTTTTGGCTGAAACTTATACTGATTCATTTTGTCCAAAATGGTTCCGTTGCAGCCAAAACATCAAATCTTGATATCTAATGCATTTTACCTGGTGTTTTGTGTCCAGGCTGGGTCAACTGGGTAGACCTGCCCGACTCACCACCCTATAGAATCAGCAGGTTAGGTTGGTAAATAACCCAGATTTTGCTAAAATCGTTTGACCTGCCAATTCAAGCAGTTGAACTGTTTGACTTGATTGGGTCAACTTGTTTTGACCCATCCAGATGGGTATCAAAAGTAGGAAAGAAATGTGAAAGCTGGGAAAGCCCGGAGTCAAACTAACACCACTTTAAAGTTTAAATAATAACCCATCTCCCAACTGCCCAGTCACCTTTTCATGGTGTGTTTTATTACCAGAATTTATTATACATACACAGACATTTGAGTTAGTACTTTTAATATCTATCTATTTAGTTATTTTATTTCTGATGTCACTGGTTATTAGGTTGACCTGCGGTTGAACCACTGACCCATGACCTGGCAATGAAATGGGTCTTTCTAGGTGAACAGGTCCTGAATATTGATTTTACCCATATCCTTTTATCTTTTCTTTTCTTGCTTATTTTCTTGATTTTTTGTATCTAAGTTACGTAGGCTTGTCGCACTTTCATATGTACTTTGCCATGGTTTCATCCTCTCTCTGTATAAACTTTAGTGCACTCTGCATGATCAGTCTTTTTTGGTTAGAGAGAATATTTTATTGTTTAGGTACTCTGCGAGGAAACATGTATAAATATTTGCTTTAGATGGCTGTATCTGGTTCTAATTTTTGAGACCTGGGAACAACAGAATTCAGTAATTAGTTTGTATATTGCTCAGAATTTCATTACCCTTCGTATTTCATATTGGTACTGGAATGAAGAGTATTAACACTTATTGAAATTTTTGCAGATACCCTAAGGCAATTGAAATATTTGAAGCAATAGCACGACATTCAATGAACAACAATCTTCTCAAGTACAGTGTTAAGGGTATTCTCCTTAATGCTGGCATTTGCCAACTCTGTAGAGGTGATGTTGTTGCCATCACCAACTCGTTAGAGCGATATCAGGTCTAACTGTTGCTTCATCTAATGATCAAATTTTATTTTTTTGGACTTTGTGAACATACTGAACTTGCTTGTGATTGTACAGGAACTTGACCCTACTTTTTCAGGCACGCGTGAATACAAGCTTTTGGCTGTAAGTTATGACTGAACCTGCATGTTGGTTGTATGATTTTTCTGTTATGCTAAAGGCAGTTTAGACTACTTGAGGTTTTGACAGTAGAAATTGCATGACAAAATTCGTTTGGCATTTCTTTAGAGAAGTGCTTGTACAGTTTTTCAATAAAAACAAGTCCTTTTGTGAAAAAGACAGTGTTTGATATTTTGTTCCAAAAAGTACTTGTTTAAAAAGTAGAAGTTATTAAACAGCTGCTTAGATAAGCTGGGGTTTCTTGTTTTTAGATTATGGATTATTTCACCTCAGCCACAAATTTTGACACCTTCATTCTTATCCAAAGCCTTATCTCAAGTCATTTTCTCTGTACCCAAAGCCTCTACACCTTTCTTCCCCCACGCTCCACGTCCCCACCCAGGCCCGTGCATGTGTGTGGATCTCTCTCATTTTCTCCTTTCAATTAGTTTAGGCCCCTCTCAAGTTGTGTAGGGGGAGACATTATCAAAAATTTCCCGCACAAAGACCTGTCTCCCTCCCTCAACCTTAACTCCTCTTGCCTAGTTATCTGTTAGGGGCATGGAAGGTGGCAAATTTTCATCATGTCAACCTTAACACATGCCTTTTGCCTTCTTTTATGGATACTAACAGTAATAAATATATTGTTGCCCTTGATCTTTTATCATATTTTTCACTAATATATGAAATATAAATATTTATTAATATATTATAATTAATATATTTTAAATATATATTATATTAATATAATGTAATATATGTTAATATAATGAATGTATTAATTACATAATATAACTAATATAATATTAATATAATATAGGTAGAGTTATTCCATCAAGCAATGACAATTTTAGATTACCTTCACTCCATAATTAGGCATAGGAAAAAATACCACCCCCTGGTGGTATTTGTTTTACCTTCTCTAGTAAACTAGGTGTGGGATCCACCATTTATCTTACCATCTCTCTTGTTCTCTTCTCATACCAGACATGGTAAGCTGACATGAAATTTATTTTCCCATGCCAAATTACCCCTAACCAAACGAACCCTAAGGATGTTCCAAGCAATATTCTCTGCAACAAGCTGGATTTTTTATAGTCCTTCTCTTTTGATCACACTGTTGCTTCATGGGAACATGTTGCCATCTTTTTGCAGTTACATTTGACTGAGATAAGTTTGCTATCATTGTAACTTGAAATTATCAAAAGCTATAATTTTGACTAAGCCCTTTCTTTAAAGTGCTTTTAACTGATTGCTTTCAGAAAGGACTTCTCTTTAAGCAATCTGATACCAAATATATACCCTAAACATTTTATGGTTTGAATTCATCTGGTCACATTTTTTCTCATACTTTATTTATGGCAACTTGCCTATGAGCTGTCTTGTATGGATAAAATGATGTCTTAGGATGTGGCATTGCAGTCAGTAGATTATCATGATTACAGATCCTGGATTAACTAACAATCCTGCTTTACATTGCAGGATTTAGCAGCTTCAATGGATGAGGAAGATGTCGGGAAGTTTACTGATGTCATCAAGGAATATGATAGCATGACCCGGCTGGTATATTTCTTTATGTCAATGTCATGTCCTGAAATTTCTTTTTCTCTGATTGTATATTGGTCTAATGCATTGTCTAATTTTGAGTTATATGTCATTTTCCTTGATTGGGATTTTAGGAAAAGTTAATAACAAAAATTATCACATTTGAGATTAGGAGAAATGCTGGGGTAACTGAAATAAACTATGGAAGAGCTATATCCAATTTTGCAGATCATAATCAATCTGGTGACTGGAAATCCAATAGTTGTTGAAGATATTCAAGTTTTCTTAGCTATATGGAGGGCTAGATAGACCTATATATGATGCGCTATCAAAATATACCACCACCCACTTGAGAAATGGGATACATATAGGTGATCGGATGTGAAAGAATATCAATAAGACGGATTTGAAGGAATTCTTTTAAGGACAATAACTTGATTTAGTTCACAAATTTTTAGGGTCATTATTTCAGTTGATCCCAAGATGCGCTAGAGCATATTCTTGCATGAGTATTGAACCAAGATTCACTAAAGTCATTCCTAGTTAGCTGCTATCTATTCATCCCTAGTGAAGAACCTAGGATCTCAAGAGCAAAGGATTGGAGACCATTGATGAAAATTATAGCATTGTCCTTGTATGATAAGAAAGCGAACTTCACAGGCAAGTAAATTAATGCCAATGAAGACAAAATTATCCAATAATAATACAGCATCGTGATAGTACATGTTGAACATTTCACTGTTGCATAGGTGAAGGCATTAGGGGGTTATATTTGTAATGCCATTGTTTGGGCTTGGGCACCATTATAATACTCAACAACTTTATCAAAAAGCAAATATGTCAGCGGGGTCCAAACTCCGGATAATGGATATGGGAAGCCTTTTGCTAACAAGTGCAAGTCTATTGACATATGGTGACATGCACCTACAGGTCAAATAATTCTATAAATCATCAGTGTCATGGTCAATTGTGAACATTCACTGTACCAGTGGACTCAAGAAGTATACAGAACTAACAAATGTTGCTCGGCTTGTATGAGCAACCAGCTAGCAGTTTAACAGTGTATGTTCTTAATGTAGAGACTTGTGTGGGTATGTGGAAATAGCTTCTTTTTCGTATACCTGCATTGAAAAACTTATTGCAGATTTTTTTGTTTGCTCTCACCTGGATACTTGGTTAAGTAACCTGGTATACCTGTATTCACATGATATGATGCAAGAATGGGCATGGGATTCTTGGGATACGAGCTTATCCTCAGAGATGGCTTTGTCGAACTCATCTGTGAAGAGCGAGCTTCATAGAAAGAGAAATGACCTGAGAAGGAAGTGGGCACCTTAGTTCGGTGGTGGGCTGTTTTAGGTTGATGATATTGGCCATGGCTGATGGAAGTTGTTGATGCTTGGCGACTTGAGGAGAGAAGGGTGGCAAGTTGAACTATTAATAACCATTACAAAATGCGATCATCACCTGAATTTAGTTAGTTATCAGAGGTTTTCTTTTCTTTTCTTTTCCTTTGTTGTGCACTTCTTAACCAGAGTTAGCTGTTGGCATACATTGTATCATGCCTTCTTTATCATGTTAAAACATAGCAACAATTTTACAGTTGATGTAGCAGATATTCTGTCATGGAGCTTATTTTGTTTAATATTTTTTTTCTTATTGATATGTTGGGATCATGCCTTCCGTTTGACTTCATTGCATGCATCTCAGATTTATGTTTGACACTGTTTCAATTGAGTGTAGGATCCTTGGAAAACCACACTTCTATTGAGAGCAAAGAATGCACTGAAAGCAAAGGAAGAAGAAGAAGATGATCTGACTTGAGGCTCATAAATCTCATTGCTTATCTTTTCTTATATATTTGTACTAATTGGACGGTGGCTTTTGGTTTGTGTACTTGACAAGTTTGGATGTAAGACGAAGAGGATTGCTATGCTTTTTGGTTGCGTGCGTGAGTCTATTACTCGTCAAGTTTCTGTTTCCCCCCTCCATCACAATACCTGAATTTCTGCAATTAATGGTTGGTGATTATTTTTTATTTCAAGGCTGTATTGTCAGCAAGTGAGCAGCTTCTCTTCTTTCTTTTATGTGTCCAACCTGGTGGAAATGTCCCATAAATTTCATGTGTGTCCTATTTGGCAGAGATCAATTCTGTTCGAGTTTCGTAGACCTTCAGATGTAAGCTGTTATATCGTCCCCTCGGCTATGAAAAGTGCTGCTGAAGCTAAGCTCAAGCTTGAGCTATGCTTAGATGCTTAAAATGGGCTTGGATAATGTCTGAAAGGAGGTTTCATTGAGCCATGCCAAGAGCTGTTTTATTTCTGCATTTGTGCTCATGTTCAGGCAAGGATCAGTAATAAACTGAGCACTGAATTCTGTTTGAACTGGCAGCCCCCCACTTTTTTTTGGTTTTTTCACTGGGTAAAACCCAAATGTGCGGCTATAGAACGGATGCACCTGCCAGTGCACCAACTTCATATTGGTTCATCCAAGGAGTGGTAGAAGAGGTGAAAAAAAAAAAAGGGGGTTACAAAAAGGATGTCAGGAGAAGAGAAACTATATCCCACACTCTGTGTATTAGCTTAATTTAGCGGTCCACTGTGCCAATATATTTCTGCCATGTGGACATTCTGTCCACGTCTGTCTTGAGCTTGTTAATCGAGGATTTGAGGTTGGCTTTGATTTTCTTGAGGTCAAAGATGCAGGCTTTGAGTATGACGATGTTGTCGGTAGTGACGAAGAGCAAGGAGAGGCGGTGGTGCTCCTGCTGCCAGGTGTTACAGTGGCCGGCGAAGATCTTGTCAACGTGAGCATTGGCCTTGGCATCTCACAGCAGCTGGATCGGAGATGGCCGAAGTGGACAGAATATCCATTTGGTAGAAATATATTGGCCTGGTGTATGGCCGAGCTGGTACACCAGATGTACTAGGTTATAATTTCCAGAGGTTGCAGGCGCTTGAGCAAGTCATCAGTCGATCAACTTGCTCAGTTCATAGGTCATAGGAATCAACCGATGTGCAGATATGGCCAAAGGCTCCAGAAGTGAGTATGATCAAGATTGCGGCTAAACCCAAACTCAACTTTATATGGGTCTCAGGTAATCATTAACTAAATTATTAGAAACCTTTTTTACCCAAATCAATATATTTCAGATGGATTTGGCAGGCTGACAGGTTCAGGTCAAGAATTGCCATGCCTAGATGCTAGGCGCAAACCCACATAATTTTGCATTTAACAGCAACAAGCGCAACCATATCTCCTGTATTTTACATGTATAATTTATGAGGGAAATAAAAAAAATAGTTTCTTCAACTTTGACTACAATTTTTTAAGTTTGGACATTCCCTTGCCAAACTTTACTGTAACGAATGAAGCTAATGCAGCTGCAATCATAGCTTTGGCACCAGACGTGGAAACATTGCAGTTCCATGTAGCTTGAACCTTTGGAGATTTTCCATCGAGTTTGCTCACAAATGGCGGAGAATGAAAGGTGGCACTTGTTAGCGATGAAGCAGCCACCGACACTGCCAACAAGATTATGAACCTTTGGAGATTTTCTGTCGAGTTTGCTCACAAATGGCAGAGAATGAAAGACGGCACACATTTGTTAGCGATGAAACACAGATTTCATGTGTTAATTAGTGCATGGTTTTTTTTTTTTTTTTTTTTTTTGCTTTCAAAGAAAGAATATAAGAGATTTTCAGCTACCACTTTTTTTTTTTTTTTCGAGAAAATAAAATTTAAGATGGTATAGGCAAGAATCAAGCCCAGGTTACTGGTATGAACTTTGGCAACCATATAAGTTGAACCAAATGACACCAACATTGATGCATTGGCCAATGGTGCTCTAGGATTCCCAGCTTCACCACCACCTTATCTAGGAAGCCCGACCAAAGAACAAATGTACATATGACTTTGCACCATTGACTTATCCACTACAAAAGAAATTTCAAACAACATGAAAAATTGCAACGAGACATTGTCAACAGGAGCCAGCCAAGTGTCATAATTCTTTTTTCAGAAACTTTGGTTCACTCCCACGATAAAAGGCCCCAAATATCTTAATTATTTACAGCTAATAGTTTGCCACCTATAGATAAACTGCAAGCGATCATGAGGATGTAACCTCGATCGACATTCAGGCAGAAGTATTATCTGAATGGAGTTCAGATTGCATCTCTCGGACAAGTATTTCTTCAATTGCATCTACAAACTGTACAAGGTGATGGCGTGTCTGCATGTCCAGAGAGTTCGCCAGCTCCTAATTACAAAAATTGGAAAAGAACATTAGGTCATATTCGATACTAAATTTAAGTGTGTTACTCAGTTATATCAAAGTAGGTGTTAAAAAGCAAAACAATGCGAAGTGCCTCCGTCAAATACACAAACACGTGAACATAAAAAGCAATCCAAGTTCAACACATCCACCCACAACTCCTGTAAGAAGTTGAATCTCCAGGCATAATTGGTAGATAACAGTGAAAAGACAGGATGTTTGACACTAGCAGATTTTTTGATTTTAATATGAAACAGTGCAAATAGATAAAGATGCTTCAAATGATCAGATAGGTTCACATGAAGAGCAAGGACAGAGGACAGAAATGTGCAACATCATTATCTCCAATGAAAAAAGAGGATCATAAGGTTGACGGTAAAGGAAATATTGAAAACAATTGAAACATCTTGAGTATAAACGAGCAAAATAGTGAACAGAAATGTTAGGATTATGAAGGATAAGGTGTATGCCAGCCCTTTAGGCACGTCTGCTATAAAGTACCAAAAAGTTAAATCCTAAAAGAAGGCGACATTTTATACATGTTTGTTTGGTGGCAAAAAGGAAAAAATAAAGGGAAAAGAAGGAACAAAAATGAACGAAGCTTATAGAATCTCCACGCCATGGCATCCTGTGAAATATGACAGCTCCGTTGGAAACAGTCAGATTTGTTTTATATAAAGGCACATAACAAGGCGGAAAAAAAAATTTGCATGTATATCTTCCTAAACATTCAAATTTGCATGAATATCCTTTCAAAATTGATATTTGTATGTATACCCTCCTAAAATTCTTGTTTTGCATATATATCCTTTTTTACTTATTTTTTGTATATGTACTCATATCATTTAACGCTGTTAAAAAATTAATGATTTAAAATTTAAATGACTAAAATATCCTTATGGATTGATGTGCAAAAAGAAAATTTATAAAGATATATACACAAATAGTAATTTCATGAGGATATTCACGCAAATTTGAATGTTTCGAAGGATATATACGCAAAAAATTCTAATTTAATTTTTATCTATTTCATCTAAATGGATTCACGTCCTCTTACTCTACAATGTAATCACATATTACATAATATAACAACACGATGACGATATTATATAATATTTTATATATTAGAATACTATATTTTATTTTATTTTTATGTAAGATGGGATGATTATGTCCATCTTATAACAACATGATATACCTTATACACTTCACAAAGATATTTTTGATAAAAATTTTTAAAATAAAATGGAATAAAATTATAAATTTTTATTATTACATCATGTCCAAATCCACAACTATGTCCATTCTATACAAGTGTACAAACTATTTATCTAATATCAGATTTAGATACTTTTCTTAAAAGTATATTATTATACATTAGAGAAAACATGGATGGTTATGATCTGTTTATTTTTTAGATAAAATAATTTTGATCTATCATTTGATGAAAAGATCATTTTATCTATGTAAATCAATAAATTAAATAAATTTATTATTTTAGTTGTATATGTTAATTTTTCTCTATTAGAATAAGGAAAGAATTAACAAACCAAGAGAGGTGTATTCATGTTAAGGGTTTTTACATGTATACCCTTTCAAATATTTAAATTTACATAAATATCCTTATAAAATTGCTATTTGCATATATATCCTTATAAATTTTTTTTTGCATATTTATTCATAAGGATATTTTAGTCATTTTAATTTTAAACCGTTAATTTTTAACGGTGTTAGATGATATGGGTACATATGTAAAAAAAGATATTTTATAAGGATATACGTGCAGATATTAATTTTAAAAAGGTATTTATGCAAATTTGAATGTTTGGGAGGATATACATATAAAAAATCTAAAAAAAATTACAGATTTTAGTGCACTCTGGACGATGTGAGGAGGACATAATTATAATAGTTCTATTTTTTAAAATACAAATATGATCTTCAAAAAGCAAATAGCATGGGCTCTCTTTGTTGGCTCAACCAAAACAGATTAAGTCCACCTTATAGATACAGCAATTGTCATAACTTCCTCTAAAAGGAATTCAATTGCCAGTCTTCAAATTCCAAACTGCGGAATGAGTTCTGCATAATCCCATTAGCATGGACGACAGGCATATGAAATAACTGATAGAACTTACCTTAACCTTGCAAATCAAGCTTAGAGAAATGCTTTTTTTGGAATGGGAATTGGAAGTCTTTATGGAGAGCAATTTTAAAGCAGAATTTGATATTGGCCAGTCTTGACATATCTTAATGAAAGCATCGACTCCCCCCACCAGATGAGCTGTGAATGTCTCATCTCTGTCCGAGTACTCAAAGGAGTGTCTGAAAAAGAAATATTGTCAGTTGTAACAAACAATGGAAAAAGAAAAATTAAGCCCATGTAGCATTTCAGTGACAAATTCTGATGCAGCATCATAAGGTGTCTATATAAGCAAGCCTTTCTTTCAAATATGCAAGATGTGCTAAATCAGCAATACAGTTGATATAGTCATACATGTGATCAAGAGATACTGGCATTTCTTTCTTTAGTTCCACATAGTCATCATTATATCCACTGTGTGGCATGCCTATGTTACTGTGAGGACAGCAATAGTAGATTATAATATTGCATAGATTACAAAATAGCTATATGTTGTTTCTGGTCCAAATTCCTATTGATTCCTGTCTAGCCATGGACGACCATCAAAAGCTTGTATGTACAGTGTTTCCAAACCTTTTATCATCTCTTTGTAGCTGAATGTTTTGGACATATGTTGCAGTTTCTTCCATGGTTCATTGTACCAGTTTTGGTTCTCATATTGGTAGCATGTTGCTACAGTGCTGGTATGGATCGATTCATGGTACTGACTTGGTACGCACCATGTACCAAGTATCATTTTGCTACTTGTATGGTAAGATACACCCAGTAAGGGGTGGTATGGTCCGGTAAGGTGACCCACAGTTTCTTGACAACTGTAAATAATTAAACATTTGATTTAATAACCACAACTGAGACTATGCATTCAGTTCAACACCTTCCAGAAATAGGATGCCAACAAACAGCCCTATATAATTATGACTATAAAATTTACATATGCTGATCCCTTAACTTTTCAACTATTTTTAACTAATGCTTCTGCTCATTAAACATATCTTTGTGAATGTATGAGAGCTGCCTTAGTTTAAGTTCCTCAAAAGTTAACTGAAGAAATAGTTGATAATTAAGGGAAACTTGAAGCATATCACAAAGTCATTGAAAGTCACACCCTCCTTTTTGCTGCATACCTGCCAATGGAACCCATAATATTAGCAGTCATCTCTATGCTCCACTGATGAACTATAGCACCAATGGATTTTATGTTATGTATAAGAAATTTACAAGATACCAGTACCAGAAGCATCTAGGAATCCATATCCACTCCCAATTCTTATTCCCAACTTGGTATATGTTCTGAAAATTGAACTCGTATCAAATTGAGCATTTCTATCACTCTCTCTTTTCTTTCTTTTGTCCTTCTGTTATGCATCTTGTTTCAATGTAACTACAAAATGATAGAACTTTCCTAAATCATCCTATTTAACATTATTCTATATAAAGGAATTCAAAGGGCTTCCATGCCCTAAAATATTTTTCCCTAACTTCCACATGAGTTCCCAATCAAGTTATGTAGGTATAACTGTATAAGATTAGTAGTTAATTCACAACTAAATAGCTTGCTTGTCAAAATGACAGTTTCAAGACATACTCATAAAACAAAAAGATAAAAAGTAGGGCCATGAAGGAGGGAGGGGGGGTTGCAGTGTTACAGGGCAGTATTGGGGAGGGGGGTGGGGTGCATGCAGACTTGCCTTGACTTTTTTGCATCTTTCACCAGCAAGCGTCTTAGAGTGCACAAAACAATGCGATGTTGAACTTGCCTTAGGAACCATCCCAAGGAGGACCCAGATGGAAAGACAAAATCCCTGCAAGATCATCGGAACATCTTATCACTGAAATAAATAAAAAAAAAGTGAATGGTTCAAATGACAAAAGCTAGTACTTAATTGGGAAGAAGCGAACCCTAAAAGTAGAATGCAATTTTAGCACAAAATTCATGTGATGTACTTATGAACAAAGATGTTGGAATTATACATAGGAAAGTGAATCTCACATAGTAATTGTTAATCAAGTAATAGAAAAAGGAGTGGCAACAAGGTAGACAACAGAAACTTTCAAGTTAAATATATCTTTTAAACTTAATCTTTTATTTGTAGTTTTGGCAAACAATATCCAAATCTAAATTTAGGTTTGACCTATAAATGGAACTAATATCAGTTGGATGACAGACTAGGATCCAAACAATTTCAGAGTAAAAAATGAGAATAAACATGAATGGAGACATAACAGAATTAGCACAAAGCCCACATAAGTGAAAGTTCAATTGGTAAATTTACCGTATTTGTCACAACCAACAGGATTAGTTTCAAATAGGTCAGCCACATAAAGCTCATTACGTTGTGATTCATATCATTATATCAATGAACCAAATGTGGTATATTTCACACATCACAGAGCATATCAAGAATTGTTATGTATACTGTCAGTTCATAATTATATAGATTTTGTAAGCCAAACAAGTCACCCTTGCACACCCCACTCCCCCCAAACCCTCCCTCCCAACAACAGGGTTGCAGTGGAAAAAGAAATAGCATTGAGGGAAAATCATACAAAATATTTCCGATTTAATTACAAAGTTTGGGGTAAGGTGGTTATACATCAGATTCCCTGATTTTAATTTCATATTCAGCAATCTTCATACTACAAAACTTCTTTCCAGCAAATTCAAGTAAACTGAGAAGTACCAAATTCATTGCCCAAGCAAACAATTATCATAAGAATTGCTAAAATGAAAAACACTGTACATATATCCCTTATTGGCATCTTATCAAACCAGATTTTCAAGAGATTGTCCTAGACTTTTTATTACAAATCTTTATGGTTACAAAATAAGCTGTGAACAGAAGACTCTCATCAACAACAATCAGACTCCTTATTTGTCCAAGCAGGACACCTATTGACTCAAACTTCCCTCTACAAGGCTAGAGTAGGAAATAAGACAGAAAAAAGAAAAAAGAAAAAGACAGCAGCACAACCTTCATCGTTCAATGTGAAGGGAGGACAGTATCAAAACTGGTCATCTTGCAGCAAATCCCCCTTCCCCTCCTCCCAAAGCGTGCATCCTTTCCTATATACTTGGCATGCAAGACAATCACCCAATAGGATGACCAGCTGCAACTAGGTCTCTGTTCTTCCATCATGAATTCCTTGCTTCAAAGATTTCTACCTTAGCTGATGGCCAACCTCCTAATTCCCGTCTCTGGCTATACATAGGCAAAACTGCAAGCAGGGATCTTTCATTTGAAGGTAAACTTCCTCTTGTTCTGAGGACATATACGTGCTTCAGAAACTCATCACAACAGCTGCTTCCTAAGCATTTCCTTATCCAAAATCTTTTAAGACACTGGCTTCCTCACACCCACCAACCAAATCCACTTCCGCAACCACAATCCTCTTCTAGTAACCGAGATATTGTGTCCTTATTATCTTGTATTCAAAAACTTCTACTTAGGATGCCACACCTGCACCAGCTTCAGAATCTATCTAGGATCTCATTTAGACTTCCACTTTCTAAGCACTTCCATATCATAAACTTTTTTTGAGAGATATTTCCCTGCAACCCCATGCACAAGCTGCTCCCACACATGCTCCAAATTGGGCTGCCATAATCTAATCTGTACCCGGCAACCTGCCCAAACCCACCCAATATAGATGGATACGGTAGGGTTTTCAAAAGTTGGGTTGGTTTCAGGTCCAACCCAGACTCAACCCGATTATAAATCGAGTGAATTCAAGTCCAGCCCTTGGGATCCAATGAGCCACCAAGGGTGAACCAATTAGAAACCAGCCGACTCTAGATGCAACATGGTTGGTTGTTCTATAATATTTCCAAGTGGCCCGATACACTAATAAGAAAAGGGTTATAGAGAGCGACAAACAAGTTGAGCCACAAGGGTTTTGGCACGTGGGCTTGTATTGTAGATAATTTTATCTTTAATTAGTTTAATTTGACCGTCACATATCATAATTCCTATTTTTTTATTATGATGATAATTTTGAAGTTATAATTGATTTTGTTGATTGTATGTTTTGCATTAATTTTCAGTTGTACTATTGACAAGTAAAATGGGTTGGTCGGTGGTTATGGGTTTATTTAAAATAAATGGGCTGGTTATGGGTTTACATTTTTTTCAACCCAAACATAACTCGATCTGACCCAAACCCAACCCTGCCCTGATCTTTGCCACCCCTAATCCCAATACAACCCTACAATAATGAATTTCTTATCAAGAATCCAAAGTGTTAAAACCTTAATAGTCCCATATTATTTGGTCTTTCATTAGAGAATTCTCATTTTCTTCCATCACATTTGCAAATTAACAAGCCTCTTTAGATACAACCTTGGACTGTGGATTGTGCCAGAGGAGGCCCTAGGTAGGAATTCTCAACACACGAGGATCTATAAAGCCAAACCAAAGTAGTTGGAAACTTAGGATAAGGCATGATGGTTATGGTTATGGTTATGGTTATGATAGACACGGTCTTGGACTACCATCAGGTAAACCTAGTCTTTTTATCATCATGTTGTTACATAAACATCATTAAATCATGTGTTACATCAGCAAGAAGCTTCAGAACCTTTCTCAATATTTTGCCTCCGTTGCTCATTCTAGCATTACCTGATGTTTTCATAACACTGATACAAGTAATGAAGAATCATAACACTTCTGTTTAAAATTTCTGTAGTCTGGAAAGTAAGCAGAGTACAGGCAATATTTGGTCCATATAAGTTTCACATGTTTCAAAATACATCCAGCATTTAACAAGGAAATAGAATTACAACAGCATCATACCTTAAGGATTTTACGGCATCAATTATTCCATTTATAAATACATCGTTCGGAAAAATCTGAACAAACCAGAAGTAGATTGAATTAATATCGAGTCAAAACTTATCAGTAGAACTTCATGTGAATAGATTACTAATAACAAACATATATAGACAAAAAGTTGAGTAAGGGGGTTATAATTCTTAAAAGAAGACAATATGTCCAGAGACAGTATAGAGGAGATACAAGATTCGAAGTGGATTTTGTGCAAGAGAAAGCGAGACCATGAATACATAGCAGGACCTTTTACATTCAGAGCCAAATACATTGATTATAGTTTGAAACAGATGAAACTGACACTCAGTACATTAGGGAGAGCACTAGAAACCTCCAACAATCAGCATTGAACTATCTTTCATCCTACCAATAACAAGCTGTTAGTTTCATCCAGATGAAAAATTATTGATATTAACAAGTGTATGGGCATGGATAACCAGGACTATACAACCCCTGGAACACTTGGATACAGGGTAGAGATAGTGCAAATATAGTCAGTGAGTCATAATAAAGTTCTATTCATATCAAAGGTCAGTTGAAAACTCATATAACAAATATAACCAAGAAATATAGAAATTATAGTAGAAAAAACCTAACATCATTGGCAAAATTTGAAACTCATGTAATTACTGTATTTCATTTCTGCACATTAATTGTTATTTATAACACCAGCAAAGTGATGGAAAAACAATCTTTATGTGCATACAAGAAGCAGATTTGAAGTTATTAAGATAAACGAGTGAAAAAATAGGTTGAAACAATGAGGTTGACAGATTACATAATGTGGACAAAACTGGTTGGCTATGGTGATATTCTTTCAATAACATTAACTAAACTTGCCAGACTTACTACTAAAAAAAGAAGAAGATTTTATAAGTGAACCAAGATTTGCTATGAGAATATAGATAGCCAATTTCTGTTTGTTGTATCCCTCAAATAGATATGCATATATATATACATAGAGAGAGAGAGAGAGAGAGAGGTTCAAATGCTTATGAGAGCATTTGACTCCAAATGCTTACCAACAGAAATCAATGAATGGCCTCTCAAAATAAGTTCTAGGTTATGTGACAAGCACTTTTTTGTCAAAAGTAGCTTTAGCCAAACATTCGACACAAATTACAAACGAGTGATTTCTTATTCAGACTTCAAACACCAAAGCTAGTTGTAGAGTGCTCTCATAGTTGTGAATATGTCATGCCTCGACCCATAAAGCCAATATTGCTTCTTGGTTAAGGCCAAGATTATATATGATAAAATAGGGTTGTAGACTTCACTATGGGTTGCAATAAAAAAAAAAAGGAATCACGATCGAAATGAGGCAGTCACCCCTATTTCAACCCGACGGAGGGCGGGGAGGAAGATCTCACCATCTAGGGGCTTCCGCAGCCCTCCGATGGCCACCGCCAACCTCCCTACCCACTTGCCCCTTCCATTCCTCTCTCTCTATCTCTCTCCAATCCTCCCTCTCCCCCTTTTACTTAGCCATCTCAATTCGGACCCAGTATGGAATAGCATAGGGACGTACAAAACCGTACCGCTGGCCAACCAACATGGAGTCCAATTCCGGCATGGCAAACCTTGACCTCAACCATGGGTTGTCTCAAAATCCATTAAATCCTTAGCCTTTTCTCCAATATTTAGTAGGCTTTCACCCGTCCTTCTCCAAAGGAAAAAAAAAAAAGATAAAGACCACAATCCATACTCCACATCACAAACCCAAATTTTAACCATTCAACATTAAAAGGTTGGCATTCATCAATAAATGAAAAAAAAAAAAAACCTCCTCCTCATCCTTAGAGGTATGAACAAAGTATCTCAAGTTTCTCAACTATACAAAGGCAACATCAGAAGCTTTTCTCTAACTTGACAAATAAGATGCTTGAAATAAGGATCCGACACAAATCCTATAAGTGTATCGTTGTCTAAACATGTTTGAAATGGATTTAACATAAAATTGAAAGTATCCACACTTTCGAGCTACCGACAAAGCAACGCAGCAATAGTCAGAGTATCACACGGTACATATGCAGTATGGAAGTGCATATGCCAGTGAATAAGCAATTAATATTTTAGAAATAACTCAAAATAAATAACTCATAACAATAGATAAATCAAGTTAAAAATAGAAAAAAATCTAAAAATAAAAAAGTATACACTTTCAGACTTTTTTGAGATCTTATTTAGTATGGTGTGACATGTTAACCTAAAATGAAAAAAATCTCTACCAACTATGCTCAACGTAGAATACTGCAATGAACAAATTTACAAATTACCAATAAGAGTAATCAAGAAAGAAGTAACAAAGATACAAGAGCTATAACTAAGTTTAAAGTATCTAACTAGTAAGCAAGAGTAGTATTTAGCAACTATTTTAAAGAAGCAACTCAAAAGCTAATTTTCTTCACCAAGAAGCAACTTATCATCCAACATTATCACAATCGGTATGTGCCTAAGCTCCATAGGGAGCCACATGAGCTATCTAGGTACTTGGTTGCTGGCCATTTGGCCATCTCGAATGCAACGTGACCATTAGGGTGCAACCACATAACATGTGCATAGTTTCTCCAAGAAAAAAAAAAAAAAGCACATATGCTGCTGCATAAACCACTTTTGAAAACATTGGCTGCTACAAAACACCAATACCTAGCATTTTGTTGGCTTTGCCTTATATCAAAGCTTCAACATTTACAGTTGCAAGGACATAAAATAACTGCATCTAGTATTGCCTTACCCTAGCTGCATCCTACTTTTCTAAGATTTGTTGTGCCAGCAAATTTATATCATGCATGTATCCATATCTTGTAACTATGAACATGCTTCCTAGTAGCAAACAGATAATGTTAGACCAGTGTTCTGCAATCCAGCAAGCTCGATTGAGTCGACCTGCCTGAGACATTACCTAAGAACCTCGGCACGTCAAGTCTCTCAGGAACCTAAGATTTCAAAATAAATCAATTCAACCACAATCTGGAGAAACAGTGATTTGAACCCATGACCCTTTACACAATAACTAAACTTCCAACCATCAAGACACATTTGGTGGCGTATTATGATCAAGATTTATCATACTTAAAGAAATATCTATGTCATTTATGAAACAATTTAAAAAGTTGTGATATCTCAATAATCTATACTTTCAGTTTGAAAAATCAATTTTTCCCTTTGGTAGAAAATCAGAAAAAACATATTCATTCACTCTTTGGATATTTTCAACGCCTTACTATTTGTAATAGTTAAAAAATATCAATAAGCTTTGCGTACTTTCTTATATTATATAAAATTTTCTCACAATTTTTCAAAAGTAGAAATATTGAATTATTATTGCAAATTTATCATGCTTTTTCCCACTTGTCTAGAATTTTTTAAGATTTTTTTGATATTTCTTGACATTTACTTAGATTAATATTTATGATGTTACATAATAACAGAGTGACGCATGGCCAACCTGCGATTGATCCATTGACATGTGACCTGCCAACTAAAACAGGTTTGTCTGGGTCGACAGGTTGCAAGCACTATATTACACATATATTTTGTCAAAACTGAAATCATCTATTTTTGAACTTGAAAGAACAATTTTGGTCGGTCAGATATTTTGTTTTTAGCATGTTTGAATATGATGTAGTTGAGAAAGATATGATTTTACATACTAATTGAAAAGGAGAAAACATGACAGCATAATGGAAGAACCTTCCTTGATCTACCATGCAAAACCTGCAATAATACATAGCTAAATAACTTGAAAATGATCTAAGTTACAACAGAAATGTCTCTCTTATCTAAATAAGCTTTACTTGCCTTTTAGGGAAAAATTACATGCTAATGATGCTACTTACATCCCTTACCTGCTAGATACGGTAAACATAAATAACTTGTTATTTCGCCAATCCCCTTAATCTATGTAAGAGTAAATAAACATAGACAAATCAATAGAGACCAAATAGTCACTTGGTTTACCTAATAGATCACGTCCCATTTAAACTGTTTACTTGTTCGTTGAAATGCCCTCAATTTTTTGGTTAAAATCTTATATTTCTTTTGTTTCTCTCAAAAAGCATGGTTCTTTTGCAAGAAAAGATTAGTTCTACAATGAAAACTTGTCATATTCTATGTATAACATGTTGGAAAAACATCTACCCATCAGTACTTTATATGGTTCTGTGTGTTTTCCTATCATTTCCATCCATTCATATAATGACGAGCCTAAACTTTATTCAAAAGAAGAAGAGCACACTTTATTTTTTATGTTGTTTTTTGTTTTTTATGATAAAGCCAAAGCATAATTTATTACCTAGGTGCCAAGTCAGAATAGGATGGAGAAGCAAAATGCACAAGCATAATTAGAGTACCTCCACGCTCTTTAGTTCCAAAGTCTTGTCAACAACTTCTATTAGCAACTCATGGTCCAAGACAGTTGGCTCCCTAGCACAATCCAATTTATGTCTAAGAAGTAAGCTATCTGGGGTTGGAATAGGTGTCTTTAGGGACAACCTAAGACAAGTGCCTTCGAGCTCAATAACCTTTACTCCAGAAAACATGTATTCAATTTGTCCAATTGCTTCAACCCTGAAATAGACACACAAAACATGTGTCAGAAAAGGGAAAGAAAAGGCACATGTATTGTTTCAATGTGCATAGATAACCAATAGGAATTTTAAGACAAAAAGCATTAAAGTACTAACTTTTGCAAGTTAACATTAAGACAATTGTGATTACAATACATTTGAGACAAGGAAGAAATCTAAAACATGGTTACCCCCAAAAGAATTTTTTTTTTTTTTTTTTTTTTTTGGTGGGGGTGTTGGTGGGGGGGGGATATCCTTGCCAAACACCAAAAGGGTCACTGAATGGAGACTTATACCATGTAGGAGTATTAGCGGGTCCACACAATATAAATCTATTCCACTAAAATGATGGAACAGACTCACACTGCAGGAAAGGCCTGCCCCTATTACCTTCAAATACCATTCTGCCCTTGTTCACTTCATAAACAATCAAACGAGTCAAAAGAGGGCAATTTGGTTTTTGCGATAAATCCAAACTATTGCAAAGTTCAATGTGCATTAAATGTATTTTATTCCCTCCACTCATTCCCTGCATTTATTCCACCAAAATGGTCCTGTTCGCACAATACAAGGGAGATACAGCTTCCAAAATCCATCCTCCAAACAACACCCCCAAGGAAACTTGACCAAATGAATTAAATCAGCATACGTAAGAGAAACAACATAAGAATCGGGGTCAAGCACAATTATAGATGGAAGCTTCATATATCTAGCTTATGATATAAGTCTGTACAGCAGGCAGCAGTAAAAAAATAATCTAATTGTAAAGAAAAATCTATTTTAATAAAAACGGAAGCATGTAGATACATATGCATTCACACTGACATCAATTTGTGTTGTGTGTGTGTGTGTGTGTGTGTGTGTGTGTGTGTGAGAGAGAGAGAGAGAGAGAGAGAGAGAGAGAGAGAGGCAAATAGTCATGGTTACATCCTCGCAAATTTGAGAGCAAACCCAATCAGTTCATAGTCCAATTGACATCATTCCACATAGTGGACCCGAGATAATGGTTAAATTT